>NW_028274817.1:21688106-21839621 GCF_037043125.1 Eumetopias jubatus | reverse complement strand
TATGCCATTTACAATAGACTTTTCTTGAGTTACATAAAGAATATCTTACAATAATATAGATAGGTAAAACAATACCCAGGAATAAAGTTTATGGATGATATGTAAAATCTCAACATAAAAAGGTATAAAATATTGGTAAGAAAAATTTATGTAGGTCTAAATAAATAAAGCATATAGTATATTCATTGATCTAAAGTCTCAATTTTTAATAGATATATTCTTTTAATGTATCTATTCACTCATTACAATCATACAAAGTTCCATTATGTCTTTTGTGCAAACTGACATACCTCATTTAGATATTTTATGCTTATGTTAAGGATGAAAATTGCCCAAGTCACTACTGAAGAAAAAAAAATGTAGGAAGATAAAATTTACTACATGCCAAAAAATCACTGTAAAATAAATTTTTAGCAAATATGTAACTACAAAGAAACAGTAATTAAGACAGGATGTTATTGATTCAAGGATAGACAAATACAACAATGTAACAGAATTGTGAGTCCAGGAACGAACCCACATATACATGGAGTTTTATTTAATTTCAAAGCTGTCATGGAAGATAAGTAGGGAAACAAAATACTTTTTGATAAATGGGGTTGATTCAACTGGATATTAATGTGAAGGAAAATGGAACTAGACTGCGAACTCACACCATGTACACACACACACACACACACAAATTCAAGTCAGTTGTAGATGACAATATGACAGATAAACTAATAAATCTCATAATATTAACATAGGAAAATATCTTCTTAAATTTATTAGATTTTATTCTGGGAAAAGAAGCTGCACAATCTTTTCATTTCAGGACTAAGAAAGCAGTTCTACCTTCTCACTCATCTCAGCTGCTTGCCTTTCATGTTTCCATCAATTTCCTTCAGCTAACAATCCTCTGAAACTCATACTGTAGTTAAAATGCACCTTCAGGTTTTCATCCTCCCTATTGGCATCACCCACCCCATGTCCCTCTCCCAAATCATGTTTCTAAATGTTTTCTTCTACACAAAATCCTGTCCAAGGTGACATTAATTTTCACATGCATCACCCATGTGACTCTGTCACTGCAATTCCTTAACTTTTTCTTATCTGAAGATATTTACTTTTACTTCAATGTAGCCTTATTTTCTTGTGGCAGTAATTGTAACTTGTCCTCATCTGAAATTTAAAATAAGACATTTCTCTCTTATCCATAATCTCCTGTGGTCCTTCACTCCCATTACACCCAGTCCACCATAGTCTCATGTTGTATTTATTTTCTTAATCTCTGAAATCCCTCCTGCTTTTAACACACCTTCATTCATCAGCTGGTTTCCAAACCTTGATCAAATGAGATGTCTATGTACTTTGCTCCCAATCTCAGGTGACTGAACACTAAGGATGCTTAGAAATCAGAGAAGTTTTAGGAACAAATCCACATTGACCTTCCCCAGCCAAGTCCCGACAACACTGTTCAGTTAGTTTATCTAGTTATTTCAACCCTCCCTGTCGGTGTTTTGAGTGTTTCTCACTCCTTTTTGTGTATTTATTTATTTTTGAAAGAGAGAGAGAGAGCATGAGCAGCTGGGGAGTGCAGAGGGAGAAGAGACAGAGAATCCTAAGCAGGCTCTACATTCAGCTGAGTGCAGAGACTGACGTGGGCTTGATCTCACGACCATGAGATCATGACCTGAGCCGAAACCAAGAGTTGGAAGCTTAACCAACTGAGCCATCCAGGAGCCCCGTTTCTCATTCCTTTTAAGCTCCAACTAAATTTGTTCTCCTCCTTTCCCCATTAACTATGAAAAAGGAAACTGCCCAGTGTGAGCTCTTTCAACTTTCTTCTTCACAATGTCTCCACGTATTCTTTCAATCTTCCTTTCATCCATTCTAATTCAGAAGAAATGTCTCTTCTATTGATCTATATCCCTTCATACCTCATCTCAAATCTCTGAACATGTATATATGTGTTTGTTTCTGTATTTCATTGTCATTATTTGCCTCTAGGCTTTTCTAGGCTATTCTATTTAGCCCAATAACTTTAAATATCTCCATTGAGAATAAATGATTATAAAAGTTCCTTGGGACAGTATCCCTTTCAAGCCATCTTTCTGTGTCTCCTTGTACTCACAGAAAAAATGATGAATAATCCTATTTATATACCTCTTTACTACACACTCCTTTATTAACTTCATGGAATATAATAACGAGCTAATTACCAAATTCATTAGCCAAATTTTACTATATTTTTATTATCTCTCAGCAAAATTTGGTTACTGCACCCTTTTTTAAATATTCTTTCCTCCCCATGCCTTCCTTTATGAGATATATTTCTCTCCTAGCTCCCATTTTATTTTATCACATCTTCTCTTTCTTTCTTCTTTTCTAACTCCTCTGTCTTTATTTTCATTTTAACTATATTCTCAAATGTTTTAAAATTTTCTTCCTTCTCTTTCCATGTTTTATTTTATTCTTCACACCCTTGGCTTCATCTTCTTATGTAGTTACTATTGTTTTTAAAAGATTTTATTTATTTATTTGTTTGTTAGAGAAAGCACAAGCAGGGGGAACAGCAGGCAGAGGCAGAGGCAGAGGGAGAAACAGACTCTCCACTGAGCAAAGAGCCTGATGTGGGACTTGATCCCAGGACCCTCATATTATGACCTGAGCCAAAAGCAGACACTTAACTGACTGAGCCACCCAGGCATCCTTGTACTTACTACTTTTAAATCCATATCTTTAGTGCCCTCTTCAAAAATTACTTAAGTACCACCTCCTCAATGAAACCATTATTTTTTAAAGATTTTATTTATTTATTTATTTATTTATTTATTTATTTATTTATTATCAGAGAGAGAGAGAGAGACAGAGAGTGAGCACAAGCAGAGGAGAGGCAGGCAGAGGGAGAAGCAGGCTCCCAGCTGAGCAAGGAGCATGATTTGGGACTCAATCCCAGGACTGTGGGATCTGACCTGAGCTGAAGGCAGACACTTAACCATTTGAGCCACTCAGGCATCCCCAATGAAAACATTATTGATGGTCATCAAAATTCATGACCTCTTTCTCTTTTATTTGTACAGTACTTCACATATTTTATTTTGAACTTAGTAATATGTCTTTGTATTCAGAGTACCTATTTACATGTCTATATCTCTACCTTTCTTTAAATATAAATGCTTTGGAAGTAAGGACCACAACTTTGCCATCTTTGTGTGGTGATTTTGAGAACAGGATTTTTCTCTTTTCCAATAGGACATTTTCTGGACAAATTTCCTCTCTGTCAATGTGTCAAGCTTTAGCTATATACTATCATTAGCATTATCTGTAGATGGAGAGCATAGAAATAGGGGCCAATTTTTGCTCTGTTTCATGGAGTTTCAGCCCTACTCTAATTTCTATGCCAAGAAAACTGCACAATGACAAATTTCCTCTTTGCATTTTAATACATTAATTCTACACATTACACTCTCCTGACCACTGACTTCCCTAAAATGTGTTTGTAGTGTAAAATCATTCAATCAAGTTTAATATATCCTTCCAAAAGGGTAGCTGATAGAAGTCTCAGAATATCCTACAAGAGATAACAGTAAGTGTCCTGCTGCTTTGGGGAATCACTGCTTCATTTATTACAACTTCACCCAGGAGCTCAAGCAGTTATTTCACATCTCTGTGTTCTTATATTTTGTATGTTTATTTAAAAAATCAGCTATATGTATTATAGTTATCTGCAATAAAATGAAAATTGCAATTTTGACTTCTATTTTCTCAACAATTCCAGTCAATGAAATGAACTCTTTTTTTTCTTTAAATTATACCTCTTCTTTCTTTTCAACCTACTGGATGTTCAAATGGAGTTAAAGATGCAAAGCTGAGTTAATTTTTCCATTCTATGATTTCAGTGACCTTTCCCTTATCTCATTTTATCTTCATTTGATAGCCAGAATAGGATGCATGATTTTGTTAAGTCTTATCAAAGAATAAAGGATTCTAACACTCATCTACATTAATATGCAGCTATTTTTGATATTTTCCTTTGCATTATTTGGCCTTTATAAAATAACTACCTCAATACTAGTATAGAAATACAGTTCAAAATTAACCATTTGAAGTTAGCAGTTTTCACCGTTTCCCATCATCCCTTCCCCTACATTCTTTACTCAGCTCACAGGAGTTTGTTCATAATTGACATGCAGTAAAACTTGGAAAACTTGCTATAAGTTTACTATTGAGTACTTCCTCATTTCCTGGAATACTTAGTAGGTCTTCTTGATTTATACGTAGCCTATTCCACAGACTATTTTTTTAAATGTTACAATATCACTGAATTTTTAGTCAGTTCTGTTTTAAATAAAGCTCCAAATATAATGTTGATTTTTTTTTAATTTTAGAATTAGTTTTAGAGTTATTCCTTAGTTTTCTTCATATTTGCTGGTCCACAAATGTGAGCCAGAGCTTGCCATATGAAATTCAAAAAGATATAAATTTAGTGGGTATTGTCACCCACCCACCATTACCAACCTTGTCTATAACTGGAAAATAATGAACATGTAATTTGCAAAATGTCAGGTGCAGATTAGGAGAGAAACATTGAGTACAGAGTCTGTCATGTTCTCCTTGCTCAGGTTCTCCTAAGCTGACTAAGTGCCAAGGAAACCATCTTGGGTGAAATGAGATTTTATAAACCAAACCACTTCATCGTTAACATTGTCATCCATGTGTTATATGTAAGTATCATATTCTACATTAAGATTTTCTACCCATTTAAGTTTTTGTTCAAAAAGGTATTTTCCTCCTTTCTTCACTGATTTTGGGGGGGACTAATGAAAAGACAAAAACAAAAACAAAATATCTATAGCATAAGAAAACCCCAAGAAAAGGAAGATAAATTATGCAGAATATTTTAATTGAATTAAGTATTTTAAACTAAACATACAAACGTTTAGAAGTCCATTTACCCATAAGCATAGCTCTGATATTTAGCCACTAAACACATAAAACGTTCTGTCCTACAACAGAAATTTAATATAGAAGTTGAGAGTTTAGATGATAAAATAGACTATTAGCTCCCAGGGAAATTGGTGCATCTTTGCTTCAACATAGTCAGTGACCAAGTGATTTATTCAAATTAGTTAAATGGTCTATATGGACAGTCATCTTATATAAATGGAATGAATACTCAATATCTAGTTTTCAAGATATAAGTTCCATAAATAACCCAGATAACATCTTTTTAAAATAAACAATAAATTTTACAACCTAGTTGTTTTCCTAAAACATCTGTAATCCAGTGAATTATGCATACATTTAAACTGTTGCTACAGAATGTATCTAATGCAATTTTGAATCTTTTACACTTTCTGCTACTGCCATTTTTGGGAGATTAACACATCATATGAATATTGCCTGCTGTTTAATATATATAGCCCATGGTTCTAAGATGACTCTTTGAAAATTCAAGGAATGGTATGGTCCTATTTCAAAGCCCTGAACACCTTTTGCCACAGAATTCTTGGTTTTGTACAATTTTATCATATTTCCAAAACTTTCATCTTCCTAGACACACAAGTCCTAATATTGTTGCCTGAGTATGTGTGAGTCTCTCATCACTCTTTCCATCATTTCAGTTTCCCTTTACCAAACTTTTTCCAGCTGAGTTTCTCTGGACTCTGCTCTAGTGCTCCATAATAAAATAACTGGCAAATGGAAATGCTTTTCCAAATACTACTACCAAATACTCCATCAAAAGGCAATTATTTCTCTATTAACCATTTTAGTTGCTTCCAGGGTATGACAGTGATCAACTATTCATTATGTGGAATTATGAGTACTGATTTGGCTTCTATAGGAAGTAGAATGATAGATAAGTATAATCTTACTTATCCATAGATAGTTATAATCTTAGGGAATTTATGAGCAAATTATACATAAGACTAAAGAGCATTCATATTTAAAATCCAAGTGGCTTGAAATAATGATTTGCCATGAACAAGAAGTATAAAACTCCAACAATATTTAGAAATTATAACATAAATTGATCAATCTTGCACAGATCTGAATTGGTTAAGCTACCTATAGTAATATATTTTAAGTTCATAGCATTTGAATTATGGTTTTCTACTTCATTTATAGTTAAAGGCAAAGGAAATGCAGAGGGCATTCAGGAAACCAAATATAATAGTAAGGGAGAAAACAAGAATTTAGCTCAAACTGTGGTCTTCTACTTACTTGGTTGTTAATTTGCTCCATGACCTTCAGTCAGTAACCTCATTGAATCTCAGAGGATATAATAATCCTGACCCACTTCACAGGGGCGTGCTGTACCTTAATTGATGTGTGTTAAGTGCCTGGAGGTACTTTAATGAAAACCATTATTGAAATGCAATTATTAACATTTGGGATAATGAAGTTAGCTTAGATGGTTTAGCCAAGCCTAGTGTGAAGATGGTTTCTAAGTTCAAGAGAACAAAAATTCCCTGACCCAAAACTTAAAAAAAAAAGTCTCAAAAAGAAAAAACAGAAAATGAAACCATAACTGGCTTATTTGCTGACTTTAGCAGCATTGGGGCCTGAAGTTTATTGCTTCATCTCTGATCAAGTACATTGCAATCAATGAGAATTACTACAGAGATGCTAGGAGATAATTCTGCAAAAATGTCAAAAATGCAAAAATTGGGAGAGCTGGATAGGGTAGAAATGACTATTGATTTTGTAAAGTTGGTAAATTACTACAATACCAACTTACTTTAAGGTAGACTGCAAATCTTGCATTTTAAGCAAGATCAACTCTAATTTTAAACTTCAGGAAAGGCTTAGTGTATTACACACATTACTTTCATCCATGAGAAATTTAGAAGATCATGTGCTTACCTAGTAGAAACTAGCTGTGAAATTCCCAGTAGGGCTCATCCTTCTGCTCAACAGTTCCTACCTGTCTACCCATTTCGGCAAGCTTATCTTACACTCAGAAAGCAATCAGACTAGAATGGAAATACATGAAAAAAAGCAAAAACCAAAAAACTCCTTATTCTCAAGAAATGACAGAAACAAACAAAAAATATTTTCAAAAGATGATCTGAGTAATGGTCATTCAATCTTAAGTAATGTCACACTTACATTTATCATTTTTATTAATGCTATTTTAATTCATATCAGTTACATTTAAGTAGCATAGCAATGCCTAGAACCTAGGGTCGCACAACCTGAACATTTAAGACTTAGAGGAAGTTTCTCCAATTAGATCTTAGTTTTCAGTCACTGTGGAAATTTCAGTGCTTCTAAATATAATCATTCTGTTAGGGTTCTTTTGTTGTTGTTTGTTTATATTCACTAAACATTTTGGGGAAATATGTAAAAACTGCAATAAACAACCATGAAATTACTTTTTACAATTAACAAAATTATTTTATATTACTGAAAATATTTTAAAATTCATATTATATATGTATGATATGTACTCACATGGAGAACATTGTTTAAATCCCTTGTTTTGTTACTCAGCCACAAAAAAGAGATCTTGCCATATGTGGCAACATGGATGGACCTAGAGGGTATTATGCTAAGTGAAATTAGCCAGACTGAGATAGAAAAATGCCATGTGATTTCACTTATATGTGGAATCTTAGAAAAACAAAACAAAACAAAAAATAAGCAAAAAGCAGACCTGTAAATACAGAGAATAAACTGATGCTTACCAGAAGAAAGGAAAATGGGGAGTGGGCAAAATGGGTGAAGGGGAGTGGGAGATACAGGCTTCCAGTTATAGAATGAATAAGTCATTGGGATGGAAGATACCGCATAGGGACTATAGTCAATGGTACTGTAATAGTGTTATATGGTAACAGATGGTAGCTACACTTGTGGTGAGCATAACATAATGTATAGACTTCTCAAATAACTATGTTGTATACCTGAAAGTAATGTAACACTGTGTGTCAACCCTACTCAAATTAAAAAATAAATATATATTTTTAAATATTATATTATCACTTGGCAAAAAAAAATGCAGAACAGTGTGCAATGGTAGAATGAATATATATATTCAAGGTTACAAGTGCCATAACAAAATAACACAGACTGATTGGTTTAAACAACAGAAATATTTACTCACAGTTCTAGAGGTTTGGTTTCTTCTGAGGCCTCTCTCATTGGCTTGCAGAAGGTCACCTTCTCACTGCATCTTTACATAGCTTTTCTTCTGTGTTTGTGCATTCCTGGTGTGACTTTATGTGTCCAAAATTTTTTTTAAAGATTTTTATTTATTTATTTGAGAGAGAGAGAATGAGAGATAGCACAAGAGGGAAGAGGGTCAGAGGGAGAAGCAGACTCCCCGCTGAGCAGGGAGCCCGATGCCGGACTCGATCCCGGGACTCCAGGATCATGATCTGAGCCGAAGGCAGTCGCCCAAGCAACTGAGCCACCCAGGCACCTTATGTGTCCAAATTTTATCTTCTTATGAGGATACCAGTGAGATTGGATTAGGGCCAATCCATATGACCTCATTTAACTTTACTTCTTTAAAGGCCCTATCTCCAAATATAATTACATTCTGGGGTACTGGGGGTTAGGAATTCAACATATGAATTTTGAGTTTATCCTAAAATATGTGTGTATCTATTTTTGTATTCTCTAAAAATATATATTAATATAATTTATAAAATATTTATTGAAATATTCGTTAAGAAATCAGTGTGAGGTGGGAATTATATATTTTTTAAGAAAAGCAAATTTCCATATAAAATTTAGATCAATAGGAAATATAAAGAGCTCTCTCTGAGAATGGAATGCTCCTTTCTCTATCTTGTAACACCCATTTCAACACTTTCCAGAGAAGTCATTAATGTGTTCTATTTAAAATAAATAAATAAATAAATAAAATAAAATTGAAGGGCTCTTACCTAAATTTCACAAAAAGCTTGCTAATGAACCAAACCAGCTTTATAAACCCAATTGAATTTCACAATTTTAAATCCTAGAGAGCAAGGATGATTATGTATCTCAAACAAGACTGTGATAGAAAATTATTTTAAAATGTATTTAATATATAATGTATTATATAATAAATAAATTGAGGCACTCCACATTCAAGTGACACAAAACTGAAGAAATCCATTCCTAAGTAGAAAACTTAGAGATATTTGTTCAAATAGTTAAATAAAACTTGACAATATATCTTTTGTTCTTTTTTCTGGATATTCCAACCAAAATTCTTTTAGAATCTAGGAGTCAAACAAAAGTATTAGGATTTTCCTGATAACATTCACATTTTGCTCTGCTTTTAAAAAAGAATAAAATTGGCCTTAGTGACTTGAGAGCCTCAGATATAAAGCCTTTCCCTTATTAAGAAGTCACTGATTGTATCTTGGTTTAGTTTCCTGCAGTCAGTTCCAATTTTGTTTTACCTTGTTTGTGATTCTGTGTTACAATTCTGTAATGCACTGCGAGTTTTTTTAAAAAGGTCATTTCATTATTTCCATAAATAACAAACCCTGAATTCCAAAAGTCGCATGTATAAAAGTAAATATGTCACAGATTCCAGGCTTGGAATGATAACTATGGCAAATCACTTTTCATTTTAATTCAAAATGCCCCCTCTTACCTCACTCTTCTGATGGGCTACATAAGATAAAGCCTTTCAAGAATAGTAGATATTATTCTTATGGAAATACAATGTCATATTTGAAAGAATTCCTGTGTAATGGAAAAAAAAAGGTAGTATAAACCACCTTAATATTTCTAGTGAGAGTATGACAAATAGAATATAGACTTCCTTTCCTTTTCCATATATAAGGGATGATAATAAATCAAACAGTTAAAAAGTTAATGTTTCTTGTTTAGGATATATTTATAAATTTGAATATGATTTTAAAAGGGAAAACATATATGGTCAATAAAATGAGTTTATAAAAATACCAGTACCTCAAGTATTTTGAATTTCTCTGTACGGAGTACCCAACATGCAGTCATCACATTTCAAGTTCTAGATGTATTGTTGAAATACACAATATATTTTTTCTTTTTTTTAATTATTATGTCATGTTAATCACCATACATTACATCATTAGTTTTTGATGTAGTGTTCCATGATTCATTGTTTGCATATAACACCCAGTGCTCCATGCAGAACGTGCCCTCCTTAATTTCCATCGTCCCGCCCCCCTCCCCTCTAGAACCCTCAGTTTGTTTTTCAGAGTCCATAGTCTCTCATGGTTTGTCTCCCCCTCTGATTTCCCCCCTTCATTCTTCCCATCCTGCTATCTCCCTCCTTTTTTTTAACATATAATGTACTTTTTTACCAGTTGTATTCAATTCAATAGGGATCTGTCTTCTTAAAATTCAATTGGATGACAGAGATTGCATTTGGTAAAATTATTTGATTTGAGAGTAATTATCATTATTAGATTAGAAGGAATTAAATTACAATTACTAAAAATTACAGGTAATTACAATACAGCTTAATTTCAAAGCTAAACTCATCCTCCAAAGAAAAATATTTTATCCATGTGCTTAAAATATGCTTGTATATCTATTAATGCGATGCATAATAATGGCTTTGGTCATTTGAAAGCCAAAAGTATGTAATTGAACAATTATTACAGCCACACTGCCTGAAGGCACAATTTGTCAAGAGAGTTATATGATGGCCAATTATATCCACTCAACCTTGAAGGATAATTCTATCTACTGATGGGAACAAATTACCATTACACTTTTTTTTTCTCAAAGTTTAACTATTGGCTTTTACAATGTAAATCTTCCAAAATGAACACATTTCCAAGTGTCAGATTTGCTTTTAAATAAAACTAATATACACATTTATTAGAATAGATCATATAAATATTCAAAGAAAATTAAAATAAAACTTCAACCTTCGAGAACATAGATACAATCTAAGAAATAGGGGTAAAGTTTTTAGTTCCTAAGATAGCAGACCCATAAATCTTAGTCTTGATCTATGCATTTTTCTCACAGGCTTTGCTTTAATATACCAATTGGTTACCTGTTTTTCTGGCCCAGAGTGGATTAAAAGTAACAAACCAAGGGTAAGAAAAAAACTGTTAAAATCACTTTAGAATGGCAGCAGGAGAAATAACAGCTCAAAATGTGACTTAAACACAGGGAATAGATTAACTAAAAGAGATAGTCATGAACTTTACTCTTGCACAGTACAATAAAAGGTACTCTTACTGTTTATTTGAGTTATCAAGAAATGGTTATATTACGTTCAGTGTTATTCTTGGACTACCAGGGAGTAGAAGAGATATTAGAAAGGTTTCCGTCAGAAATGACTACTTTTAATTGTAATTTCATTATCTTAAAATTTAGTTATTCACCTTCCTCAGTGAAGCCAAGTAAGGTAAACATTCTACATTTATGTGACATAAAGTAGAATTTAATATTCCAGAAAGAATAGTACTTTCCTAAGAGGTTATTAAACCATACCTATCTAAGTATTAAATTTAAAAATGAAAGAATTTAGAATTTCAATTATTTGATGGATTTATTTAGTGACTTCTGGTTTGTAAATGTGTTCTGTATCTTAAAATCTGTCCATTTGTCTCTTTGAACTTTTTGGAACAATTTGGAGCAGTATTTGACAATACATTTTATATCAAGGATTTCTTTTGTTTTTTATAATGTATTATTTGTTTCAGAGGTACAGGTCTGTGATTCAACAGTCTTACACAATTCACAGCACTCACCATAGCACATACCCTCCCCAATGTCTATCACCCAGCCACCCCATCCCTCCCACCCCCACCACTCCAGCAACCTCAGTTTGTTTCCTGAGATTAAGAATTCCTCATATCAGTGAGGTCATATGATACATGTCTTTCTCTGATTGACTTATTCGCTCAGCATAATCAAGGATTTCTGATTTATGTTCTTTTGGTCCTACTAATACCTGAAATGAAAATTAGAGACATACAGTGCTTATTTGGTGTGTGAACTATGGGAAACAGTTCTTTAGAAAACATTGGGAAACACTGAATGGGTCTTTTTAAACAATATGTCCAATGAATTTGATTAATTTAAACCAAAAATAAAAAGGAAATACAATAAGCAAACAGAAACAAACAAACAGGGGTGCCTGGGTGACTCAGTCGTTAAGCCTCTGCCTTTGGCTCAGGTCGTGATTCCAGGTCCTGGGATCGAGCCCCGCATCGGGCTCCCTCCTCGGCGGGAAGCCTGCTTCTCCCTCTTCCACTCCCACTGCTTGTGTTCCCTCTCTCTCTGTGTCTCTCCTTGTCAAATAAATAAATAAAATCTTAAAAGAAAAAAGAAACAAACAAACAAAAAATCCACTGAAAGCTAGTTTGTATGATTTTTTTTATTATTATTAGATGTGAGTTTTAAAATCCTGAATTTCATGTAGAACTCTTTTCATGGGGTCACAGTATTATGGGAAATAAATAATAGCAGAATGTAATAAAAATATAAGTTGGAATATATCTCACTTATTTAATTGGAATTCTATTTCTTCATCAGTACATGCTCTAATCAAAAACCCTCAAACCATTTTCTGTCAGACTGAAATATTCTGCTTTATCCTGCTTCACCAATCCATCTGAACCAGTTACCATATATTTCAAGTAGCTCTTTCTCTCTAACAGTATTTCTTGTTCTACTTTCTTCAATTCCTTATCCTTTCTGCTTCCTTTCTTCACTCAACTCTACTTGGGACTCCCATGGGAAACTGTCAATAAGGTGTAAAGTCCTGTGAGAAACTTGTTTATCACCCTAACACAGCAGGTTAAACACAGACATTTTCTGAAAGACATGGTGATTTTAACATCTTACAAGTAGCTAAAGGCAAAGAAAACACTTAGTACAGATTAATGGAAAAATCCTGGACTGTAAATCAGAAGGACTGACTAGCTAAGTGTTACTTGAGGTAAACCTCTTAATCTCTGGACATTAGTTACATGGAATATAAATTGGAGTTTGAAGTAGATGTCTCCTTTTAAACTCTAAAATGTGAAGACAATGACAAGTTATGGATTGATGTATTTCTCTATGTTATACATTTAGTTTTCATTAATCACTTGCTATTATTAAACATTTACATTGACTAAATATCAAGTTAGCATCCATTGTTAAAAAATGGAGTGATAATCCAGGCACAAAAACAATTATTTTATTTAGTTCTTCAGTCTAAAATCATTCTACTGCAAGGACTTAATAGTATATCTAAATTTTAAATAACATCCTGAAAGGAGTCATTTCTACTTAACATTCAATCTTTTTAATCCAGCCATATTGTGGAAAAGGGCCAAATTTTGAGTTAATAAATGCCTGCAGTCACACTTGAGAACCAGTCTATGCATTCTGAGATTAATTCCTAACCCTTTTCAAAATTTAATTCTTGCAACCAATCAGAGCAACTGCATTTATTCTGTCAATAGCTTACAAACAGTAGTTAGCAATTTAGAAGTGAGCAAAATAAAGTAACCAGATTAACCAAGAAAATGAACACAGATAAACCTTTGTGAAAAAAAAAAAAGAGTATGATTCTTGGGAATGGAGTGTACTGAATTGAAAATATAGGGGTTAAATATCAGAATAGTGTTGGATACTCATATAACACTTTTTTTTGGTACATTTTGCCAGTTAAGTGAAATGGTCACTCACAGAAATGCCAGATATAATTTGTCACCACTTGTCATTTAAAAAATAACTGCTGCTGTTTAGAGAAAAAAATACAACTTTCTTAATTTTCTAGGCAAATAAAAATATATAGACAAAAAATACACTAAAAATCAGTCTTCTTCTTTAACTGCCTTTCAATTAAATTTAATATTTACAGAACTCCTGTTAGTGACTGAGCTAGCTCTTTTGGAGGATACAGAAATAATTCAGTCCTGCTTTACACCGTAAAAATGCCTACAATCTTATTTGCTTTTGGCTCTGCAAGAAACAACTAAGTTATCTACAGAGATTTTCAGCTTACTGATTATTTTAAAAATCTCTCCATAAGGATATTATCAGTAATTAGAACAATGCTAAGATCAATAAATCTTTATTGAATGAATGATAGAATGTTTTTAGTTAGGAACAATTATGTTTACCTTCACATTTTCTTTCTTTTTAATTAATTAATTTATTTATTTGGCAGAGAGAGAGACACTGAGAGAGGAAACATAAGCGGGGGGTGTGGAAGAGGGAGAAGCAGTCTTCCCGCAGAGCAGGGAGCCCGATGAGGGACTCAATGCAGTCCTTGATCCCAGGGCTCTGGGATCATGACCTGAGCTGAAGGCAGACACTTAAGGACTGAGCCACCCAGGCACCCCACTTACCTTTACATTTTCAAAAGCAGGTTGAAATCTCCTCCTTCCTTTTAGACCAGTGACATAAATAATAAATTCATTTAGCTTGAAATCTGGATATTTAGTAAATTAGGGAAAGTGAAACTACCTCCATTAATTTATTAGATATCAAAAGGTTATCTGACGAAATCGGGCATGTTCAAGGTGGTATGGTCTATGTTATCTGATAACTACATTTAGTTATCTGATAACTACATTTGTAATTTATCCACAAGACTGAGTTAGTAAAATAACTAATTATAATGGTTAAGAACATGATCTGTAGACTGATTTTTAAACTGTATTCCACAATTTACTACCTATGTGACTTAAACAAATTACTCATTCTTTCTTAAACATTGTCTTATAAACAAAAGGGAGGTGGATAATACACATTGTTTTCCATAGTGGCTAATACTACAGTAACATTATAAAAAATATGTCCGTTTACAGCCTTGAGGAAATAAGGACTCACTTCCTCCTTGATTTGTTTTCACTTCTTTTTAATTTATTGTTTTATGTTTTTAAAATTTTTAATTAAGTATAATTGACATATGTTATATCAGCTTCAGGTGTACCACATAATGATTTAACAATTATATACATTATGAAATGCTCACCAACATAAATGTAGTTACCTTGTTACTGTACAAAGTTATTATGATATTATCAACTATATTCCTCATGTTGTACTTTTTATCCCTGTGACTTATTTATTTTATAAATAGAAGTTTTTCCATATCAAAGTGCTTGAAGAATTTACTATTTGATGGTCACCATCAATTATAATTTTAATTTATGAACTAGAATTGGCAAATATGGAATAGATGTCTCCTTAAATAAAAGTATGTCTTAAGGTAATATGTAATAATATTAATGATAATAATTCAGAACATATTTTGAGTCAAGCACTCTCTTAAATATATAATTTCATTATCCTGTTTAATCCTTACAAAAATTATTTTGCCATTCACATAGTTCAGATAAGAAAACGAGGCCTAGGGTGAGTTAGTTATATGCCCAGGGTTCCAAGCTAGTAACTGGACATGTGTGTGCATGCACATATTTGGAGATGAGTTGGTCTTGTGTGTGTGTGTGTGTGTGTGTGTGTGTGTGTGTGTGTGTGTGTGCAATGATATTTATATTGCTGGAGAGAGTGGCAGGGAACAGAAGAAACAAGCGATCATGAAAGAGAGGTAGGAAGGGACAAGATCATGGAAAGTCTTATATCATATTCCAAGGTGATTAAAATTTATCCTGTAGTCCTTTAATCCCAAAGTCATGGCAATCTTCATTTTGATTTAGTAGATCTGCATTGGTCCTCAGAATACACTATTTAAAATGCATATGTTTTAAAATACATGTGGCATTGAAACAACAGACAACCATTCAATAATAAGAAGTTTTAAGCATAAATGTACTACAAGAGGAATGGAGTTTTGGAAAATTCATTCTTAAAAAAAAAAAGGAAATGCATCACAAAGGAGTGATAAGTGTTACCATGCTTTTGGTGTAATCCAGTAAATGATAAAGCCTTCAAATAAGGTAACAGAAGAATAGGAAATAGAAATCAAAGGAATGATTTTGGTGACATTAATGGAGGATGGTGTTAAGAATATGGGCTTGGGTTACATCCCCTACTCCCCAAATACTTAGTGTAGAATCGTGGACTATGTATTTTACAACTTGTAAGTCTTGTTGTCCTTATTTTAATATGAAGACTATAGATTATTACATTTTAGGCAGTGGTAAGATGTATAACATCAGTAAATTTTATTTTCAGTGAGGTAGATTCGATGAGGTAGACTCTATTCTGGATTCTATTATATCTATTTATTTGGATAATATAAATAAGGTTGAAAGGTTAAATACCATGTTCAAGGTCAAACAAGAAATACAACAAGGAATCAGAATTCAGGTAATCTGAGTCTTCCATTTCAAGGTTTTTGCCTAGAAAGTAAGAGCAGACCATATTCTTTTTTTTTCTGTTAATTCCAACATAGTTAACATACAGTACTATATTAATTTCAGGTGTACAATATAGTTATTCAACAATTCTGTACATCACCCAGTGCTCATCACAAGTGCATTTTTTAATCCTGATCATGAGTGAAATAATATGATATTTTTCTTTCTGTGATTGACTTATTTCACTTTACATTATACTCTCTAGCTCCATCCATGACATTGCAAATGGCAAGATCGCATTCATTTTTATGCAGAATAACATTCCAGTGTGTGTGTGTGTGTGTGTGTGTGTGTGTGTGTGTGTGTGTGTGTGTGTGTATACCACCACATCTTTATCCTTTCATCTACCAATGGACACTTGGGTTGCTTTCATAATTTGGTTATTGTAAATAATGCTGCAGTTAACATAGAGCTGCATGTACCTATTTGAATTAGTGCTTTTGTTTTCTCTGGGTAAATACCCAGTTAGTGCAGTTACTGGATCATAGAGTAGTTCTATTTTTAACTTTTTGAGGACCCTCCATACTACTTTCCAGAGTGGCTGCATCACTTTGAATTCCCATCAACAGTACAGGAGAGCTCCTTTTTCTCCACATTCTCTCCAACACTTGCTGTTTCTTGTGTTGTTGATTAGCCATTCTGAGAGGTGTGAGGTGATATCTCATTACAGTTTTAATTTGCATTTTTCTGATGATGAGTGATGTTGAGCGTCTTTTCTGTGTTTGTTGACCCTCTGGATATCTTCTTTGGAGCAATGTCTATTCATGTCTTCTGCTCATTTTTAAATTGGATTATTTGTTTTGGGGGTGCTGATTTGTATAAGTTCTTTATATATTTTGGATACTAACCCTTTACTGGCTATATCATTTGCAAATATCTTCTCCCATTTGGTAGGTTGCATTTAATTTTGTTGATTGTTTCCTTCACTGTGCAGAAACATTTTATGTTGATATAATACCAATAGTTTATTTTTGCTTTTATTTCCTTTGCCTCAGGATACATATCTAGAAAAATTGTTGCTAGGGCTGACGTCAGAGACATTACTGCCTGTGCTCTGTTGTAGGATTTTTATAGTTTCAGGTCTCACTTTTAGGTCTTTCATCCACTTTGAGTTTATTTTTGTGTATGGTGTAAGAAAGTAGTCCAGTTTCATAATTCTGCATGTATATGACCTGTTTTTCCAACACCATTTGTTGAAAAGACTATCTTTTTCCCATTGAATATTCTTTCCTACTTTGTCAAAGAGTAATTCACCATATAATTGTGGGTTTATTTCAACATTTTCCATTCTGTTCTATTGATCTATGTATCTGTTTTTGTGTCAGTGCCATTCTGTTTTGAATACTAGAACTTTGTAATGTAACTTGAAGTCTAAAATTGTGATACCTTCAGCTTTACTTCTCTTTTTCAAGATTACTTTGGCTATTTGGTGTCATTGGTGGTTCCATATAAATGTTGGGATTGTTTGTTCTAGTTCTGTGAAAAATGCTGTTGGTATGTTGATAGGGATTCATTATATCTGTAGATTGCTTTGGGTGGTGTAAATATTTTAACAGTATTTGTTTTTCCAATCCATGAGCATGGAATGGCCCTCCATTTCTTTGTGACATCTGCAATTTCTTTCATGAATATTTTATAATTTTCAGAGTACAGATCTTTCACCTCTTTGATTAAATTTATTCAAAGATATATATTTTGGGTGCAGTTGTAGATACATTGTTTTCTTAATTTCTCTTTCTGCTGCTTCATTTTTAGTGTATAGAAATGCGGCAGATTTCTGCACATTGATTTTGTATCCTTTGTGACTTTACTAAATTCATATATCAGTTCTAGTAGTTTTTTGGTGGAGTCTTTAAAGTTTTCTATATATAGTATCATGTCATCTGAAAATAGTGAAAGTTTTACTTCTTCCTTGACAATTTGGATGCCTTTTATTTCTCTGTGTTGTCTGATTGCTGTGGCTAGGACTTCCACTACTATGTTGAATAAAAGTGGTGAGAGTGGACATTCTTGTCTTCTTCCTGATCCTAAGGGAAAAGCTCTCAGTTTTTCCTCATTAAGTATGATGTTCACTGTGGGGTTTTTTGTATATGAAATTTATTATGTTGAAGTATGTTCCCTTGAAACTTAATCTGTTGAGGGTTTTATCATGAATGGATGTTGTACTTCGTCAAATGTTTTCTGTGCATCTATTAAAATGATCATTTTTTTATCCTTTCTCTTATTGATGTGATGTGTTATGTTGATTGATTTGTGACTATTGAATCACACTTGCATTCCATAAATAAATTCTATTTGATTATGGTGAGTGATTTTTCCAGTGTATTGTTAGATTTGGTTTGCTGGTATTTTGTTGTGGATTTTTGAATCTATGTTCTTCAGAGATATTGACCTGTAATTCTCTTTTCTTGTGGTGTCTTTATCTGGTTTTAGTATCAGGCTGACACTGGCCCCATAGAATGCTTTTGGACATTTTTCTTCTTCTTCTATGGTTTGGGATAGTTTGAGAACAATAGGTATTAACTCTTTTTAAATATTTTGTAAATTTGCCTGTGAAGGCATCTTGTCCTGAAGTTTTTTTTTGTTGGGAGTTTCTGATTATTGATTAAATCTCCTTGCTGGTAATCAGTCTGTTCAAGCTTTCTGTTTCTTTCTGGTTCAGTTTTGGTAGATTATATGTTTCTAGGAACTTCTCCATTTCTTCTAGGTTGCCCAATTTGTTGATATATAGTTTTTCATAATATTCTTTTATAATTGCTTTTATTTCTGTGGTGTTGGCTGTTATTTTTCCTCTTTCATTTGTGATTTTGTTTATTTGAATCCTCTCTCACTCTCTCTTTGATGACTCTGGCTAGAAGTTTATACATTTTCTTGATCTTTTCATAGAAGCAGTTCCTGGTTTTATTGATCTGTCTTATTGATTTTTTAGTTTCTATCTCATTTATTTCTACCCTATTTTTTTTTTTTTAGTAGGCCTCACATCCAGTGTGGTGCCCAACACAGGGTTTGAACTCACAACCCTGAGATCAAGAACCAAGCTGAGACCAAGAATAGGACGCTCAACCGACTGAGCCACCCAGGCTAACTTTCTGCTCTAATTTTTATTATTTCCTTCCTTCTGCTGGTTTTGTGTTTTGCTTGTTATTTTTCTAGCTCCTTTAGCTGTAAGGTTAGGTTCCTTTTTGAGATTTTTCTTGCTTCTTGAAGTAGTGCTGTATTGCTATAAACTACCCTCTTAGAAAAGGTTTTGCTGAATTTCAAAGGTTTAGGATCATTGTTTTCATCTTTTTTATCCATGTACATTTTGTTTTCTTCTTTGATTTTTTGGTTGACACATTTATTGTTTAGTAGCAAGTTATTTAAACTCCATGTATTGTGGTCTTTCCATATTTTTTATTCCTTTTGGGTGATTTCTAGGTTAATAATGTGGTCAGAAAAGATGCACAGTATGACTTTTTGAATTTTTGAGGCTTGTTTTGTGGTATAATATGTGATCTATTCTTGAGAGTGTTCCATGTGCTCTTGAAAAGAATGTGTATTCTGCTGTTTTAGGCTGGAATGTTCTGAATGTATTTGTTAAATCCATATGGTCCAGTGTCTTATTCAAAGTCATTCTTGTTGATTTTCTGTTTGGATGATATAAGTGGTATGTTAAAATTCCATACTATTATTGTATTACTACCAATGTGTTTCTTTATGTTTGTTTTTAACTGGTTTATGTATTTAGTGCTTCCATGTTGGGGAGATATATATATATATATATTTGTTATGTCTTCTTGTTGCATTGTTTCCTTTATTGTTATATAGTGTTCTTTGTCTCTTTTTACAGAGTTTGTTTTAAAGTCTATTTTGACTGATGTAAGTATTGTTACTCTGGCTTTCTTTTGACACCCATTTGTATGACAAATATTTCTCCATCACCTCACTTTCAATCTGTGGGTGTCTTGAGGTATGACATGAGTCTCTTGTAGGCAACAGATAGATGGGTGGGCCTTGTTTTTTTATCCACTCTGTCACCCTATGTGTTTTGAGTTGAGCATTATTCCATTATTTACATTCAAAGTAATTATTGATAGATATGTATTTATTGCTCTTTTGTTCCTTGTTTCGCAGTTGTTTTTGTAGTTTTTCTCTGAATCTCTCTTCTTTCTGTCTTTCATGGTTTGCTGGTTTTGTTTAGTGATATATTTGGATTCCTTACTCTATATTTTTGCATATCTATTTTTTTTTGATTTGCGGTTACCATTAGGTTTGTATACAGCATCTTCTGCATATAACAGTCTATATTAAGCTAATGATTTTTAAATTTGAACTCATTCTTTATCTTCTCCCCTCCACATTTCAGATATTTGATATTATATTTTATATCTTTTTATTTTGTGCTCGTGACTAATTTTTACAGATATACTTTTTTTTTTTTTTTTTTTTTTTTTGCTTTTGTGCTTCCTATGTTTCTTATTCTTACCTTTGGGTTTTGTTTATCATGCACGGAGTCCCCATTAACATTTCTTATAGGGCTGGTTTAGTAGTCATTAATTCTTTTGTTTGTCTGAGAAACTCTTCATCTCTCCTATTCTGAATGATATTCTTCCTGGATAGAGTACTCTTGGCTGCAGATTTTTCTCTTTCAGCACTTTGAATACATCATACCTGTACATCTGGCTTGTAAAGTGTTTGCTGACAAATAAGCTGATAGCTTTATGTGGTTTCTTTTGTTGTTACTGTCTTCTCTTGCAATCTTTAAAATCCTTTATCACTATTTTTTTTTGCCATTTTCATGATTATATCTTAATGTGGATCTCCTTGTGTTGAGTTTTTTGGTAGATATCTTTGCCTGCTGAATCTGGATCTCTGTTTTCCTCCCCAGATTCAGAAGTTTCAGCTATTATTTCTTCAAATACATTTATGCCCCGCTTTCTCTCTCTTCCCCCTCCAAGATCCCTGTAATGCAAATGTCATTACTGTTGATGGAGTCACTGAGTTCTCTAAATCTATTCTTATTATGCAGTATTTGTCTCTCACCTGTTCAGCTTGATTGCTTTTTATTACCCTATCTTCCAGGTCACAGATACATTCTTCTGCTTCCTATAGCCCACTATTTATTCCATTTATTTTATTTTTAATTTCATTTATTGAATTCTTCATTTCTGATATTTTTTTATATCTTTGTCCTGTCTCAGTGATGTCCTCCCCTTTTTCTCTATAGTCTAGTGAGTATTTTTATGATCATTACTTTAAATTCTCTCTCATGCATATTACAATTATTTTTGTTTCACTTAGATCTCCTGCTGTAATTTTTCCTGTTCTTTCATTTGGGACATGTTTCTCTGTCTTCTCATTTTGTCTACCTCTCTGTGTCTGTTTCTGTGTGTTAAGAAAGTCAGCTACATCTTCTACTCTTGAAAATAGTGACTTTGTGAAGAGAGGTTCTGTAGCACATTGTCCCCTGATCATCAGAACCTGGCACTTCAGGGGAGTCTCTTATATGAGATGTTTGCCTCCTGTTGTTGTGTCCGTCACTTTTTCTTTCAGTCCAGACATCTGCACGGACTCTCTGCCTGTTGTGGGCTGTGCTTACTTTTTGTGATATTAGTGAGACCAAGCCAGGCTGGCTCTGAGGGGGTGTAACTGCAGAAGAGCTTGGAGGTGGGCCAGAGGTATTAACAAAATTTGCACTGAGCTGCTAATCTTAGACCAGATCCTCTGAAGCACAGTGGCAGCTAGGGTTTCATGGCATTTCTGTATGTGGTTGGCTGGGCGTGGCTCATAGTGTCTGTGCATGAGGCAGCTAGGCAAGTTATGCACAGCATTAGGAAAATTTATGCTGAGCCCAGAGCCAAGACCAGCAGGCTTGGAGTGTGTTAATTATCAGGAGAACTCATGGGCAGGACGCACTGCTAACAGGTTAGGTAGTGAGTATCTGTGCAATGCCATCTCCCACAGATGGCTCTGTGTTTATGCTGGGTCCCAGGGGAGAGAAATGGCAACTGCCAGCTTCTCTGTTCCTGGAGAAGTCCCCCAACATGCTCCAAAATCAGTATAATCAGATTTCCTTCCCATTGTTCAAACTGTCACTGCTGTTTCCTCTCTGTAGGCTGTTGGCTCTTTAAGGGCAGATACCTAGCTATCACTGGCCCTCCAGGCTTGGTGCTGAGTCAGCTGACTCAAAGTCCCACGTTCCAAGTCCCACATTCCAAGTCCCACTGGTCATCATACAAACTCATGGAATTCAGACCCTCTGGTTTTCAAGGCAAGACATTATGGGGATTTGTTTTCCCTATGTGGGCTCCCTGATGCTTCCCTTGTCCACACCGTACCTCCCATCCACCTGCATGCAGTTCCCAACCACTATTTCTGCCCTTCCTAATGTTGTGGAGTTTGTTCTGCCAGTCTTCAGATCACTTTCTTGTTTATTTAACCAGATGTGAGTGATATCTAGCTGTAAGCACTGAACAAGTTAAGTGTCCTCCTACTCTGCCATCTTCCCAAGCTTCACAGAAAAGAATAATAGTTATTGTTATATTTTCTAACAAAGGAATTTTTTTTGCATTTTTTAGATTTTATTATGTTATGCTAATCACCATACATTACATCATTAGTTTTTGGTTTAGTGTTCCATGATTCATTGTTTGTGTATAACACCCAGTGCTCCATTCAATACGTGCCATCTTTAATACCTAACACCAGGCTAACACATCTCCTCACACCCCTCCCCTCTAAAACCCTCAGTTTGTTTCTCAGAGTTCATAGTCTCTCCTGGTTCATCTCCCTGTCCAATTTCTCCCCTTTCATTTTTCCCTTCCTTCTATCTTCTTTTTTTTAAACATATAATGTATTATTTGTTTCAGAGGTACAGGTCTGTGATTCAACAGTCTTACACAATTCACAGCGCTCACCATAGCACATACCCTCCCCAATGTCCATCACCCAGCCACCCATCCCTCCCACCCCCCCCCACTCCAGCAACCCTGTTTGTTTCCTGAGATTAAGAACTCCTCATATCAGTGAGGTCATATGATACATGTCTTTCTCTGATTGACTTATTTCGCTCAACATAATACCCTCCAGTTCCAACAATGTCGTTGCAAATGGCAAGATTTCATTCCTTTTGATGGCTGCATAATATTCCATTGTATATATATACCACATCTTTATCCAATCATCTTTTTTAAAAAAGTCTTTATCACACAAATTAAAATGTTAAAAAGAAAACAATAATTCTAAAACCAGACAACTTTCTAACCAATAATGTTTATTAGACAAATACTCAAAAATAATTAAAATGGACTCATAATTTTTCTAACATATTATCATGTCCTTTTGATGGTTCAACAAAACCAGACAGATTCATTCTTCCTGAATCTAGGGATCGCTGGTCTTGGCCAAACAAAAAATTATAAAGATAGTGTAGAATACTTGTGGAATGTTTGAGAAAGTTTTAGTCATCAAAAATTATCTCTACCTAAATCTTAGAAAGCTATGATTTTACTGAGTATGTATAGAAGTTAATGAACATTACTAATTGTACATTGTTTCATTTATTACTGAATGGTTTACTTTCACAGTCTATAACATTACAATAGAAAACTACAAAATGATAGGCTCCTCAGTTCACAAATGCATACCCCACTCATCCAACTTTGACTAATTTTTCTCTAAAGTAGTTTCTGTGTGTGTGTGTGTGTGTGTGTGTACTTTTTACAATACCTATTATCATTGCGCTTGTTTTGATTAAAAGATATTTAAGAGATTACTATGATTCAACTTGAATATTTTAAAATGTATTTAAAGCTAGTTCCAGATTTAAGTATCTTTTTGGTACTAAAATGAGGCATCCAGGAAAAAAAATGTCTCTGGGAGAATATTTATGATGGAGTCTAAGTTCTCTCAGAATCATTAGTGGTGATCATTTTTAGAAATCTATTTATTAGTGAAATAATTTGTTCTAATCTATGTATTCAATAATAAAACAGATATTTATTGTTATTGTGTATTTTCTGTATGCTGATCATTTAATAATAGTGTTATGCTAAATATTGAAGAGAAAATGTTTAACAACAATAAATGGCTTCTGCCCTCATGGAGTTTCATAACAAGTATACTTGCTTTAGCAGTCTTATGTCTTGGATATGTTTTGAAATCTGTGGGAATAGCCCAGAGTTTTTAAGGTTAAATATTTTTTATACTACATTATATAGTTAGATCTCTCAAATCTGGAAGTAAGCCTGGGATATCAACACGTAAGAAAAGTGTTAATTGACTCAACAATCTAGTTAATTGGAATGCTTAAATTCTCTAAATCCTCTGATATCATTTTTAGAGTTTGAGATATTTTGATGATGATAAAATATCTTCATCTTTTCTTCCCTTTGCCTTGATATAAAAACAAAATCATGGTCCACAAAGAATTAACAATGACTATTCCTTGAAAGGTTTAAATTTAGTATTTTTTTGCATATTTTTATAAATAAACAAAAACACCAAAAAGTGATAACCATATTTCTGGGTCTACTTCTACTTCTTTAAGTGAATTATGTTGTAAAAATCATAAATAATATGGCGTGGTGTCAATAAATAATAATTATATATGTTTATATATAACATATACTTATATATAATATATATATATTAGAAAAACAATCCTTAGTAAAAGAACAAAAATTAGTTTTTTCATAGACATTAGTTCTATGCTTAATTTTATCATTACATATCAGAATTTGTCTACCCAACTGGAAAGAAATGTATTCAGATAACAAAGTGTACTTGAACATGGTATCAGAGCAAAGGGAACAGTCGACAAAACCAAAAGACAACCTACAGAATGGGACAAGATATTTGCAAATGTATTATCAGATAAAGGGTTAGTATCCAAAATCTCTAAAGAACTTATCAAACTCAACACCCAAAGAAAAAATAATCCAATCACGAAACGGGCAGAAGATATGAACTGACATTTCTCCAAAGAAGACATGTAAATGGCCAACAGACTTATGTAAAAATGTTCAACATCACTCAGCATTAGGGAAATACAAATCAAAACCACAATGAAATACAACCTCACATTGGTCAGGATGGCTAAAATTTATGTCAGGAAATGACAGATGTTGGCAAGGATGCAGAGAAAGGGGAATCCACTTACACTGTTGGTGGGAATGCAACAGTGTATTCCTTGGTGCAGCCACTCTGGAAAACAGTATGGAGGTTCCTCAAAAAGTTAAAAATAGAGCTACCCTATGACCCAGCAATTGCACTACTAGGTATTTATCCCAAAGATACAAATGTAGTGATTCCAAGGGACACCTGCCCCCCAGTGTTTGTACCAGCAATGTCCACAATAGTCAAACTATGGAAAGAGCCCAGGTGTCCATCAACAAATGAATGGATAAAGAAGAGGTGGTATATATATACAATGGAATATAACTGAGCCATCAAGAAAGTAAAATCTTGCCATTTGCAATGATATGGATGAAACTAGAAGGTATTATAAGTGAAATAACTCAATCAGAGAAAGACAATTATCACATGATTTCACTCATATGTGGAATTTAAGAAACAAAACAGAGGATCATAGGGGAAGGGAGGGAAAAATAAAACAAGATGAAATCAGAGAGGGAGACAAACCATAAAAGATTCTTAATCATAGGAAACAAACTGAGGGTTTCTGGAGGGGAGAGGGATGAGGGGATGAAGTAACTGTGTGATAGACATTATGGAGGACACAAGATATAATGAACACTGGGTGTTATATAAGACTGATGATTACTGAACTCTACTTCTGAAACTAATAATATATTCTATGTTAATTAATTGAATTTAATTAAAAAAAGAGAGAAAACAGATGAACTTAGGGGAAGGGAGGGAAAAATAAAATAAGACAAAATCAGAGAAGGAAACAAACCATAAGAGACTATTAACTCTAGGAAACAAACTGAGTGTTGCTGGAGGGGAGGGGGATGGGAGAATGGGGTAACTGGGTGATGGGCATTAAGGAGGGTACTTAATGTAATGAACACTGGGTGTTCCATGCAACTGATGAATTACTAAACTCACCTCTGAAACTAATAATACACTGTATGTTAATTGATTTTAATTAAAATCAAATTAAAATTAAAAAAAGAAATAAAGAAAGGTGATTATCAGAATGGCTAAATTTAACAACACAGGAAATAATGGATATTGGCAAGGATGCAGAGAAAGGGGAACCCTTTTACATTATTGGTGGGAATGCAAACTTGTGCAACCACTCCAGAAAAGAGTATGGAGTTTCCTCAAAAAGTTAAAAAGAGAACTACCCCACAACCCAGCAATTGCACTACTAGGTATTTACTCAAAGGATACAAAAATACTGATTTGAAGGGACTCATCTACCCCAATGTTTATAGCAGTATTATCAACAATAGCCAAATTATGGAAAGGGCCCAAATGTCCATTAACTGATGAATGGATAAAGAAGAGGTGGCATATTTACAATGCAATATTACTCAGCCATCAAAAGAATGAAATCTTGCCATTTGCAATTATGTGGATGGAGCTAGAGTGTATTATGCCAAGTGAAATAAGTCAGTCAGAAAAAGACAAATACAATATGATTTTAACATATGTGAAATTTAAGAAACAAAACGATGAACATAGAGGAAAGGAAATAGAGAGAAGCAAACTATAAGAGACTCTTAACAAGAACAAACTAAGGGTTGATGGAGGGAGGTGGGGGGATGGACTAAATGGATAATGGGTATTAAGGAGGGCACCTCTTGTGATGCGCATTGGGTGTTATATGTAAGTGATGATTCACTAAATTCTACAACTGAAACCAATTTTGCCATATATGTTAACTAACTAGAATTTAAATAAAAACTTGAAATAAAAATAAATAAATAAATTCTACTCCTGAAACCAACATTATCTTATATGTTAACTAACTAGAATTTAAATAAAAACTTGGAAAGAAAAGAAATAAAGAAAGGTAGTATAACATAAATTAGGGCTTTAAATTATTTTTCATTATCATGCCATGATTATAGTTTTGTAGCCAACTGCAGAGACATTGAAAAAGACAAAGCCAAAAAGGCAAAGAGGCAATTAATATTATATGCTTATTAATATATTATTCACTAAATATGGGGCAAACACTATTTTAAAAAAAAAGAAAAAATTAACGGCAGAGAATGTTGTAAAGATGATGACATCTCAGGTAAATTTAAAAACAGGAAAATCCAGGGCATTCAAAACATCTTGTTATAGCAGCCATTTCTAACTAAAACACCTCAGGATTATGTAAAGCAGTTTTTCGAGTTTCTCCTAGATATGGAAATATCAAGGACTATAACTAGAACATTCTAAAGGCATTATTTCTACCATCTTCAAAAAACTCTTCTGCCACTCCATCATTTCTCCCCAGATGGAAATGGTCAAACATAAAAGCAATGCCAAATTTAAAAAGAGGAAACTACTCAAGTGTTACACTGTAGCTGCCAGAAATGATTACTAAAATTTTATCTCCATAAATCATTACAGTATTCACTAGGCAAGAAACTCCATCAAACTCAGTTCTAAGAGGAAAATATAAACCACTTTTTTTTCTTAATCGCAAATCTAGGATGGACTGGAGTATTGCTTCTTTAAACACAAATTGAGCCAAACATAATTGGTCTTTTTTAACAGCACAGCTTTGGAGCTTGTCAGCATCAGTATTCACTACTTTTGCAATAAAAAAGGACAACTCTAGAAAGTACCATTCTTTGCATTTGACCATTTGCATTTGGACAGTTTTTATTAAATTGTTTTTCATCATGAGAAGTGTACTTCTTAATCCCCATTCAATATTTCCCCATCCCCTGACCCACCTCCTCTCTAGTAACCATCAGTTTGATCTCTATTATTAAGTCTGTTTCTTGGTTTGCCTCTCTGTTTTATTTTTTCCCTTTTGCTTATATGAAAAACTTAGTCAACATCATACTCAATGGTGAAAAATTGAGAGCTTTTCCCCTGAGGTCAGGAATAAGACAAGGATGTCCATTCTCACCACTTTTATTCAACATAGTACTGAAAGTCTTAGCAAAGAAATTAGACAAGATAAAGAAACAAAAGACAGGGTGCCTGGGTGGCTCAGTTGGTTAGGCGACTGCCTTTGGCTCAGGTCATGCTCCTGGAGTCCCAGGATCGAGTCCTGCATTGGGCTCCCTGCTGAGCAGGGACTCTGCTTCTCCCTCTGACCCTCCCCCTTCTCATGCTCTCTCTATCTCATTCTCTCTCTCAAATAAATAAATAAAATATTAAAAAAAGAAACAAAAGACATCCAAATTGGTAAGGAAGAAGTAAAACTCTCAATATATACAAATGACATGCTATTATATATAAAAATCCCTAAAGATGCCACCAAAAAATCTACTAGAACTGATAAATGAATTTAGTAAAGTCACAGGATATAAAATCAATGTACAGAAATCTGTTGCACTCCTATACACTAGTAATGAAGCAGCAGAAAGCAAAATTAAGGAAAAAAATATTATTTACAACTGCAAAAAAATAATAAAATATAGAGGAATAAACTTAACCAAAGAGGTAAAAGACCTGTATTCTGAACACTGATAAAAAAAATTCAAGATTATCAAAGTAATGGAAAGGCATTCCATGCTTATCTGTTGGAAAAACAAATATTGTTAGAATGCTTATACTTGCCAAAGTGATCTACACTTTTAATGCAATCCTTATCAAAATATCAATAGCATTTTTACAGAACTAGAACAAACAACCTTAAAATATATATGGAACCACAAAAAGACCCCAAATAGTGAAAGTAAACTTGAAAAAGAAAAATAAAACTGGAAGCATCACAATTTCAGATTCCAAGCTATATTATAAAGTGGTAATGAATAAATCAATATGGTACTGACATAAAGCTAGACACATGGATCAATGGAATAGAACAGAAAACCCAAAAATAAATCCACAATTATTATGGCTAATTACTCTTTGACAAAGGAGGAATGAATATACACTGGGAAAAAGTCTTCAACAAATGGTGTTGAGAAAACCAGAAGCCACATGCAAAAGAATGAAACTAGACCAGGTTCTTTCACCATATTAAAAAAATACAGTCAAAATGGATTAAAGACCTAAATGTGAGATCTGAAACCATAAAAATCCTTGAAGAGAACACAGGCAGTAATCTCTGTGACATTGGCTGTGGCAACATTTTTCTAGATGTGTCTCCTGAGGCAAGGGAAATAAAAGCAAAAATAAATTATTGGTATTATATCAACATAAAAAATTTCTGCACAGTGAAGGAAACAAACAACAAATCTAAAAGACAACCTACTGAATGGGAGAAGATATTTGCAAATGACATAGCCAATAAAGGGTCAGTATCCAAAATATATAAAGAACTTAAACAACTCAAAACCCCAAAAAACAAATAATCCAGTGAAAAAATAAGTAGAAGACCTGAACAGACACTGCTCCAAAGAAGACATCCACATGGCCAATAGACATGTGAAAAGATGATCAACATCACTCATTATCAGGGAAATGCAAATCAAAACTATAATGAGATACCACCTCACACCTGTCTGGCTAAAATCAAAAACCCAAAAAAAACAACAGCTGTTGGTGAGAATGTGGAGAAAAAGGGATCTCTCTTGCAGTGTTGGTGGGAATGCAAATTTGTGCAGCCACTGTGGAAAACAATATGGAGGTTCCTCAAAAAATTTCAGAGAGAATATATTTAATACAAAATGGAAGATTAAAGACTTTATTCATGCATTCATTTGTGGAAGGCTCAATTATGCATAGTAAATTGGCATAATGAAGTCACCCAGTAATTTGTAATTTATGATCATGTGGGTGTACCTGGTTAAAATTTGTCTTCCTTCTCTATGAAAGAAAAAAAGAAAGAAAGAAATGTTTCTGTTTTGTTAGCAAAGTTAAATGTACATAAGGAAAGGGCTTTGCAAATTAAAGACCACAAAACTACTAGTGTAAAAGTAACATTTACAGACAAACATTGCTTAGGCTAATATAAGTGAATGCCTAGTATAATAAATGAATGTATTTTTTCTAGCAGATATTGGTATATAATCAGAACTTGAAAGATATGTAATATCAAAATATCATTACTTGTTGACAGAGAAAAGAAGTGGTATTTCAGGATGGTGAAATAGCACTGACTAGGATTTGGATATAAGAGGTCCCACATGACAATCCTTTTCTGACTATCCCACTTCCTAATAGTATTTTAGGCAAACATTATCAAATAATATGAGTTTGCACTTCTAATAAGAAACTCTTTTTCTATAACTAAAGTAAGGGCAGGAATGCATAGTTCATATTCTTGGGGGAATAAATTGCCCTGCTGAGCTGGAGGAGAGGTTTCACATAGAGAATATATATGCTGAAATAGGTCAAGTTGTGGAAAACTATGAAAAGCATGTTGACACATTTGTATTGTTATCTTGTACCACTTTAGTTCTCAACATTTTTTCTTTGATAACATATCTTATTGATGGCATTCAGTTGAGTAATGCATTCCCATGGGTGTACCCAGAGATATGTGCAACTCCCAGAGTAAGAAGTCTAGTTTCATCCCCTTCTTTTTCACATAAGAGTTTCTGAATGGAAGAGAATGTCATTATAGGGATAATTGTGAATCTAGCCAAATGTATTATTTAAATTATTTGTAAGTGGTACTTTCATATCAGTAAATAATTACTTGTGATACACTTTACAATTGCCCATAGTGTAAAAAGAGCGAACTTTGTTTAGCTGTTTTGTGGAGAAAGAAGTGTATGCATTTGTTTATTACAATGTGGAGTCAGCTAATCAATTAAGCATCAACTCTAAGATTTCAGACTTTAAGTCCTTTGGGACCCATCAGACTAAGATAAAACAATAAACATGGAGAAAAGATAGGATTTTAGGATATGAATTATAAAGGAAAAATCAATAGGCTTTATTTCTATTTCTTGTATTGTCATTGCAAATGAAGAATGAGGATGCATTGTATTGAGAGTTTGAGTAGCAATATTTTAAAGTTTAACAATTGAATTTAAATTCAGATTGATTTTGGCATCAATATGGTCCAAAGTGATAATATTTTAGTTATTATAAACCACGTGAAATTGCTGATATTTGACATTTTGATCTACAAGAATAGTAATTTGTATCATTCAATCTAATATAATCAGTTTTTAGCAGAAGCAGACTTGTTTATGGGCCATAGTATAGGCTTTGATCAAGTAAAGTATGAACAACAAGGTAGCAATCTCTGTGGAAGATAAACAGAAAAAAATGAAGTAAATAAAAGATCCAAAATGTAATAATAATAATAATAATAATAAAAGTACCTTATCTGTACAAGATGTTTGGAATTCTCAAGGAAAAAGGACCAAAAAGCATAACAAAAGTAACATTAGGTATCCCTGTATTTATAGCTATATGATGGCAAACAACAGATAAAAATTGAACACCCAGTCATGCTGATGTTTCTAAGCACCATATAGATGAAATATCCAGATAAACAAATGCCAATTTATTTATGTTCTAGATGTCTAGACATAAGCTGATATGGGGTCTCAATGAGTAGAAACTAAGTCTATGTAATCATACTAAACCACAGTCCTTTAAAAAAACACTGAATATTTAATATGTAAATATTAAACAACACACTACAGCACAAGCAATGGGCCAAATAAGAAATCAAATGGCAAATCAAAATATGTCTCAAAACAAAGGAAAACACAATATTAGTTGTAATATCCCATATCCTATGGGATGCAGCAAAAGCAAATGCTAGAGAGAAATTTATGGTAGAAATGCTTGTATTAAGAAAAAAAAAATCCAAATAAAGAACTTAACATTATACCAAAAAGAAGTAAAAAAGAAGAAACTTAGCTGAAATTTAGTAGAGGAGGAAGGAAGTAACAAAGAAAAATCAGAAATAAGTAAAATAGACCAAAATAAACAATAATGTAACATTGAAAGTAATGACCAGGGAGCCACAATAAGCTGGTACCAGGAAGGTGATATAAAACTGGAGCACAAAAGCATCCTGCGCTGGGGACTGGGCACAGACTCCAGACCAGTAGTGGTGGGGAAAGAACCAGTCTCCAGACAGGTTCCAAGAGTACGGGTGTGAGGGAACCGGGGGCAGCTCGTGGTTTTAGAAGCACAAAGGGCAGAGACCTGCCAGGCCTTGGGTTCCACCTCTGAGAGGTTTGCTGTGAGGTGCACAACCAGGGAGCCTGTGGTTTTTAGCAGCCCAGACAGAAACGGAGATAGTGTGGCCTGGAGAGCTCAGTGAAGAACACACTGTGTTCTGAGACAGACGTTTGAATGAAGTCAATTCCACTCTGACTCTCAGAAGTTAAATGTGGAAAGCCGCCAGAGAACAAAAGCACCCCCAAAAATGGTTCTCACTGAGCCCGCCCCCCCCACGACGATGGGCAGGGCAATTCTGCCCAAACAGGGTTGACTGAGTAACAGCAGGGCAGGGGCCTCCCCTAGAACACAGGCTGGAAGAACAAGAGGATGACAACTCTAAAGTCCCTATAAAACAGGTGCATCTTGCTTGGGGTGTGGTTAATACTTTGGCCTCCATATATTCCCTCAACGACCCCCCAACAGAATGACCAAGAGGAGGAACCCCCAACAGAGAAGCAGAGACTGTGGCCTCTGCCACAAATCTAATGGATATGGATATAAGCAAGATGTCAGAAATAGACTTCAGAGTAATGATTATGAAGTCGATATCTAGGCTTGAGAAAAATATTAGCAACAATATAGAATCTCTAAGGACAGAAATGAGATCTAATCAGGCTGAACTTAAAAATGCTATGAATGAAATGCAGTCTAAACTGGATACTCTGGCTGCCAGGGTAAACGAGGCAGAAGAACAAATTAGTGAGCTAGAAGATAAAATGATAGGAAAGAAGGGGACCGAGGAGGCCTGGGTAAAACAGATTAAAGCCTAAGAGATCAGACTGAGAGAGATTAATGATGCCATGAAATGTTCCAATGTCAGAATTATTGGGATCACTGAGGGGGTGGACAGAGAGGTCTAGAAGATATATTTGAGCAAATCATAGTGGAGCACTTCCCTAATCTGGGGAAGGAAACAAACATTCATGTCCAAGAGGCAGAGAGGACCCCTCCCAAGATCAATGAGAACAGACCGATGGCCCAACATATAATAGTACAATTCGCAAATCTTAGATCCAAGGAAACGATCTTGAAAGTGGCTAGGGGGAAGAGATTTCTTATGTACAGAGGGAGGAACATCAGAATAACATCAGACTTGTCTACAGAGACCTGGCAAGCCAGAAAGGACTGGCAAGACATATTCAGGGTATTAAATGAAAAGAACATGCAGCCAAGGATACTATATCCAGCAAGGCTGTCAATCAGAATGGATGGAGAGACAAGGAACTTCCAAGACTAGAAGAAACTGAAGGAATATGTGACCACCAAGCCAGTCCTACAAGAAATATTAAATGGGGTTCTATAGAAGGAGAAAGACTCCAAGAGTGATATAGCACAGAAATTTACAGAGACAATTTATAGAAACGAGGAATTCACAGGCAGCATAATGGCAATAAAATCATATCATTCAATAATCACTCTCAAAGTGAACAGCCTAAATGCTCCCAGGAAACAGGACAAGGTTGCAGAATGGATTAAAAAAAAAAAAAAAAGGACCCATTCATATGCTGTCTACAAGAGACTCATTTTGAACCTAAAGATACATCCAGACTGAAAGTGAGGGGATGGAGAACAATTTTTTCATGCCAACTGACCTCAAAAGAAAGCTTGGGTAGCAATTCTCAAATCAGACAAATTAGATTTTAAGCTAAAGACTATAGTAAGAGATACAGAAGGACATTATATCATTCTTAAAGGGTCTATCCAACAAGATCTAACAATTGTAAATATCTATGCCCCCATAATGGGAGCAGCCAACTACATAAGCCAACTGTTAACCAAAATAAACATATTGATAAAAATGCTTTAATAGTAGGAGACTTCAAACACTCCACTCTCAGCAATAGACAGATCATCTAAACGGATGACCAACAAAGAAACAAGAGCTTTGAAAGACGCACTGGACCAGATGGACTTCATAGATATATACAGAACATTCCATCCTAAAACAACAAAATACTCATTCTTCTTGAATGCACGTGGAATTTTCTCCAGAATAGAACACCTACTGGTCACAAATCAGTTCTCAACTGATACCAAAAGACTGAGATTATTCCCTGCATATTCTCAGACCACAATGCTTTGAATGTGGAACTCAATCACAAGAAAAAATTTGGAAGGATTTCAAACACTTGGAAGCTAAAAACCATCCTGCTTAAAAATGTTTGGGTAAACCAGGAAACCAAAGAAGAACTTAAACAATTCATGGAAACCAATGAGAATGAAAACACATCAGTCCAAAACCTATGGGATACTGCAAAGGCAGTCCTAAGAGGGAAATAAATAGCCATCCAAGCCACTCTCAGAAAATTAAAAAATTCCCAAATGTGCAAGCTAAACTTATACCTAAAGGAGCTGGAGAAAGAACAGCAAATAAACCTAAACCAAGCAGGATAAGAGAAATAATAGAGATTAAAGCAGAGATCAATGCAATAGAAACCAGAAAACAGTAAAAGAGATCAATGAAACTAGACGCTGGTTCTTTGAAAGGATTAATAAGATTGAAAAACATCTGGTCAGACTTATCCAAAAGAAAAGAGAAAGGACCCAAATTAATAAAATTATGAATGAAAGGGGAGATATCACAAGGAAAAAGATCACTAAGGAAATGGAAACAATTATTAGAAACTATTATCAACAGCTATATGCCAATAAATTAAGCAACCTGGAAGAAATGGATGCCTTCCTGGAAACCTATGAACTACCAAGACTGAAACAGGAAGAAATTGACAATCTGAATAGACCAATAACCAGTAATGAAATTGAAGCAGTGATCAAAAACCTCCAGAAAAACAAGAGTCCAGGGCCTGATGGATTCCCAGGGGAATTCTACCAAACATTTAAAGAAGAAATAATACCTATTATCCTGAAGCTGTTTTAAGAAATAGAAACAGAAGGAAAACTTCCAAATTCATTCTATGAGGCCAGCATTACCTTGATCCCAAAATCAGGCAAAGACCCCATCAAAAAGGAGAATTACAGACCAATATCCCTGATGCATATGGATGCCAAAATTCTCAACAAGCTCCTAGCCAATAGGATCCAACAGTACATTAAAAGGATTATCCATCATGACAAAGTGGGATTTATCCCTGGGATACAAGCGTGGTTCAACATTTGCAAATCAATCAGTGTGATAGAACACAATAAAAGGAGATAGAAGAACCATATGGTCCTCTCAATTGATGCAGAAAAACCATTTGACAAAATACATCTTCCTTTCCTGACTGAGACTCTTCAGAGCATAGAGATAGAGGGAACATTCTTCAAATTCATAAAAACCATCTATGAAAAGCCCACAGTGAATATCATTGTAAATGAGGAAAAGCTCTCTGGGGAAAAGCTGAGAGCTTTTACCTTAAGATCAGGAACAGGACAAGGATGCCCACTATCACCACTATTATTCAACATAGTACTAGAAGTCCTAGCAACAGCAATCAGACAACAAAAAGAAATAAAATGTATTCAAATTGGCAAAGAAGTCAAACTCTCTTCACAGATGACATGATACTTTATGTGGAAAGCCCAAAGACTCCACCCCAAATTACTAGAACTCATACAGCAATTCAGTAATGTGGCAGGATACAAAATCAGTGCACAGAAATCAGTTGTTTTTCTATACACTAACAATGTAGAAAGAGAAATTAGGAAATCAATTCCATTTACAATAGTGCCAAAACCCATAAGATACCTTGGAATAAACCTAACCAAAGAGGTAAAGGATCTATAATCTAGAAACTACAGAACACTTATGAAAGAAATTGAAGAAGACACAAAAAGATGGAAAAACATTCCATGCTCATGGGTTGGAAGAATAAACATCGTTAAAATATCTATGCTGCCCAGAGCAATCTATAATTTCAATGCTATCCTGATCAAAATACCAATGGCATTTTTCAAAGTCCTGGAACAAACAATCCTAAAATTTGTATGGAATCTTAAAAGACCCTGAATCTCCAAGGAAATGTTGGAAAAGAAAAACAAAGCTGGGGTCATCATGTTGCCTGATTTCAAGCTGTATTACAAAGCTGTGATCACCAAGACAACATGGTAGTGGCACAAAAACCGACACATAGACCAATGGAACAGAATAGAGAGCCCAGATTTGAACCCTCAACTCTAAGGTCAACTAATCTTCAACAAGGCAGGAAAAAATACCCAAAAGACAGTCTCTTCAATAAATGGTGCTGAAAAAATTGGACAGCTATACACAGAAGAATGAAACTTGACCATTCTCTTACACCATATGTAAAGATAAACTCAAAATGGAGGGGTGCCTGGGTGGCTCAGTTGGTTAAGTGACTGCCTTCTGCTCAGGTTATGATCCTGGAATCTCTGGATCAAGTCCCACATTGGGCTCCCTGCTCGGCAGGGAGTCTGCTTCTCCCGCTGACCCTAACCCCTCTCATGTGCTCTCTCTCATTCTCTCCTCAAATAAAGAAAGAAAATCTTAAAAAAAAATACTCAAAATGGATGAAAGACCTCAATGTGAGACAAGAATCCATCAAAATCCTAGAGGAGAACATAGGCAGTAACCTCCTCGACATTGGCCACAGCAACTTTTTTCAAGACACGTCTCCAAAGGCAAAGGAAACAAAGGAAAAAATGAACTTTTGGGACTTCATCAAGATAGAAAGCTTCTGTACAGCAAAGGAAACTGTCAACGAAACAAAGGCATGGAGTGGAAGAAGATATTTGCAAATGACCCAGCAATTGCACTACTGGGTATTTACCCCAAAGATACAGAGGTAGTGAAAAGAAGGGCCCTATGCACCCCAATGTTCATAGCAGCAATGTCCACAATTGCCAAACTGTGGAAGGAGCCGAGATGCCCTTCAACAGAGGAATGGATAAAGAAGATGTGGTCCATATATACAATGGAATATTACTCAGCCACCAGAAAGGATGAACACCCACCATTTGCATCGACATGGATGGAACTGGAGGGATTATGTTGAGTGAAATAAGTCAAGCAGAGAAAGACAATTATCATATGGTTTCACTTATATGTGGAATATAAGGAATAGCATGGCGGACATTAGGAAAATGAAGGGAAAAATGAAGGTGGTGAAATCAGAGGGGGAGAGGAACCATGAGAGACTATGGACTCTGGGAAACAAACTGAGGGTTTTGGAGGGGAGAGGTTTAGGGGATGGGTTATCCTGGTGATGGGTATTAAAGAGGGCACGTTTTGCAATGAGCACTGGGTGTTATATGCAAACAATGAATCATGGAACACTACATCAAAAACTAATGAAATACTGTATGGTGACTAACATAATAAAAAAATGTAATGACTAATTTTTCCAAACAGTAAACATAATTGGCAATGCTTTTACTCATTAAATAAGAAAAAAAAAAGAGAGAGAAGACCCAAAAAATCAAAATGTGAAAGGAAGAGAAAACAATACAACAGATAACCACAGAAATACATAGTGTGATAACAGATTACTATCAACAATATATACTGACAAATCAGATAACTTAGGGAAAAAAACAGTTAATTCCTAAAAATGCACAATTTACCATGATTGAATGAATATTGAATCCAAGAAATAAGAAAACTTCTTAGACCAATAACAAGAATGAAATTTGATTTTGTTTTTTTTTTACTTATTTTTTATTTTATTTTATTATGTTATGTTAGTCACCATACAATACATCATTAGTTTTTGATATAGTGATCCACTATTCATTTGTTTTTTCCTGGTGCTTCAGGGATTCTCTGGTATGTGCTGTGTGTTCTCTGCTGTTGTGTTTTGGCTGCTCTATCCTTCAGGCCAGCTGTCTGCATAGACTCTCCTTGTCTTCTGTGGGCAGTCTTTGGTCGCTGGCCTGAATGGCTTAAGTAGGTGTGCTCTGGTCTGCTTGTGAAATGAGACTTGACACCAACTCCACCAGATCTGGGGCCCTGCAGAACTTTCTGGTTGGGAGATGTGGTGTGGGCAAGGGCTTGTGCTGGTCTTCTTTGGGAAGGTGCCCCGCTATGCCAGGACTGAGGCAAGCTTGAATGAGAAGGGCAGTTCCACCAGAGCATAGAGGGGTGGGTCTTTGTGTAAGCAAGTTAGGCAGGTAGTGTCCTTGCTGAGCTGTTTCCTTCAGGTGGCTCTGTGTTTATGCTGAGTTTATGCTGAAGGGTGGGGGAGAGAAATGGTGCCAGCAAGCTCCTTTTCTCCTGGAGAGACATCTACCTGAATGCTGCTTATTAGGGAAGCACTCCTAGAATAGTGAATATTCTCCCCTCTGTGTGCCCCAGGCATTTTCCAGATGCTGTCTCCCTGCTGCATGCCCCTTGGTTGTTTCCCTTCAGAAGGAGCAGAGCAGTGTCCTCCTGGCTCTATTTCAGCCAAGCCTGCTGACCTTTAAAACTCCAGGCTTTAGAGACATGGTATAGGCAGGGGTCTACACTCGTCTTTTGGGGGAGGGGCTTGCCAGGCTGGGACTGAGGCAAGCTTGACTGAGAACTGGATGTCCTGCCATAGTGCAAGGGGGTGGGGCTTCATATAAGCAAGTTAGGCAACCAGTGTAGAAGCTGAGCCGCTTCCAGCAGGTGGCTTTATGTTTATGCTGAGGGACAGGGGAGGAAAATGGAACCTACTAGCTCCCCTGTTCTTGGAGAGGTGTCTCCATGAATACTGCTTTCCAGGGATGCTCTCCCCACTGTGTGCTCCAGGTGTTTTTCAGATCACTGTTTCTGTGCTATCTGCCCCTCTATTGTTTTCCTGCCTTGTCTCCAGGAGTAGGGCAGTGCCCTTCAGGCTGTATGCCAGCCAAGTCCACTGACCTTTAAAGCTTCAGGTTTTAAGCCCCTCTGCTTGCACAAACTCTCAAAATTCAGCCCCTCTCATATTCCAAGGCAATGGCTTTGGGGAAATATTCTCCTTGTACATTCCCCTGTGTGCTCTTCTCTCTCTTGCCCTTCTCTGCAACCAGGGTTGCCCCCCCTCCACAGCATCCATGATCTGTTTCTCCCCCAAACCATGTCTCCACACTTCCGATCTCCCTTGAGTTATGGAATTTGTTCTGTCAGTCTTCAGGCCAATTTCTGGGGTATTTGGGATGATTTAGTAGTTATCTAGTTTTGCTCCTGGGATGAGAGGATCCTAGGGTCCTCCTACTCCACCATCTTTGATGTCTCTCACAGAACCACATTCCTTTTTATATTTTCTTATTGAAAGGAAAAGAATACACACAAGGTTAGCATAGGATTCAGAAAATAGATATTTTAAAAATTATGGTAACTAGCTTTTCCTTATGCTTAAATGCCAAGGAGAAACAGCTGGACTATATATAGACTCAGTAAAAGGAACACAGTGGCAGCTTATATACATGTATTGCCTTGCCCATTGATAATAATGGTAATAATTATTAGTTATTAACTTAATTTTGATTAGTGTTTTAATGATTACTTTGAATACAGTTTCAATGTTTAAAAATTGAGGGAATGAGTACAAATTTGGATTTATAACCTCCCTTGAAAATTTGTAAGATCTAGCAACACTGACCTTACATTTCCCAATGTCATCAATCAGTCAAAAGTGAGGAATAGATATTCCCTTCAGATGAGGCAAGCACTCTAATTTTCCAAACACCCCTCCCAGTTCATTATACTCCGTTATATTCTTGTTTCTTGTAAGCATCTGAATTTGTGCTGCCTGACTTAGTGTTTGAGGACATCAATATAGATGATTGGGACAGTTTAGGGCAAAGGGATAGATTATAAATCAATGAGAATTCTCTTGAAAAGAAGGAAAAAAGGAAGCAAAAGAATAAAGGAAGGGAGGGAGGGAAGGAAGGAAGGAAGGAAGGAAGGAAGATAGGAAGGAAGGAAGGGGCTATGTGACTCGTTCATCTGTATCAGGGCCAGACATCCTGTGCTGTTGGAGCCAAACTGATTTCTGTTATTAGAGATATTTGGAAGGAAGTGTACAATAAAGACCTTTTGTTTTCAGACCTGTTTATCAAGTTGTTTTACAATATTTAAGGACTTTTGAGTCAGATTATAACATTTAACTGCCCCTTAAACCATAAAATGTGAAGTAAAAGCCTGTACTTGTAACAGTGAAGTTGAGACAATGAAGAGATTTTTCTTACGTTGATTGACCTTTAGCTTCTCCTGGATTGAAAGAAATAGGGAGATTTTGGCTCTATAATAGGGCTCAAGAGAATGCCTATGAGTTTGAGACAATGGAAACAGTGAAGGTAGGTGGAAGATAGTTGAGTGAGTGCCAGAAAAATGACTTAACAAGATGAAAACTAATGAAGGAAATGGACAGTAGGTAGTAGGAAACCCTGTAAAAGGGAAAAACAGACAGATTTCAGATTAAATAATTTATTGGTCTTTTCCCCCTTGTGTTGTATTTTCTTTTGTTATCCTCAAGTTTTCAGTAAATTTTATCAAACACTATAGCCTAGAGTCAGCAGTGCTTTGGTGAATAGAGGTGGTCTGGGCTACATTTCCCTAGTAATAAAGCCAACTTGGAGAAACATGTTGGAACAAGCAACTTTAGCAGTTTGGGGAGCAGTTATAAGATGGCCATAGATGAATGGCATAAAACCCAGAAAATATATTTAAAATGAAGAGTGATATCAATCAGAAGGAGACTATAAGCATGTCCTGAGAATACTCAGTAGTTCTTAAAAGAGAAATTAGACTTTCTGCCATCACCCAGGATAGAACTTTTGACTATGATTGGCTGAAAAGTAAAAAAGAGGGCAGCCTCAAATGGCTACAGAATTTGTGGACACTTGTTGTCATTGTTTTGATTATACTTCAATGAATATTTTCCATAAACAAAGCCAGATAATGTTTCATATTCATCTTTGTATCCCTATACATATATCTGGCATTCATCCCTATACATATATCTGTTATACATATATCCCTAAACAAATATTTCTCTCCTTTTTAAAGATTATTTATTTATTTATTTGAGAGAGAGAGAGCTGGTTGGGGGAGGAGCAGAGGGAGAGGGACAAGCAGACTCCACACTGAGCACAATGCGGGGCTTGATCCCACAACCCTGAGATCATGACCTGAGCCAAAATCAAGAGTCAGATGCTTAACTAACTGAGCCACCCAGGTGCCCCAACAAACATTTCTTAAGCGGATATATGATGTACACAGCTGGAGGTGGAGATGTGGTTAACTTGGGATAGCCCTGATTGAAAGCAAGTTAGTTTGTTAAACATGACTTCATTCCCCAACAAAGCAATTCCAGATGAAAGGGGAAGGGGATGAGGTGAGAATAGTGTGCCACGGATGCAGCCAATAAGAGGGTGCTCTACTTAAAAATAATTTTTAAACAACTAAATAGATCAAATGTCAGTCTGTTTTTATTATTAACATATGCCATCATTTCTAAACACTATCAGTGATAAAATACTCCTCCTGCCATGGTCGGCTGCTCTCATGGTCCCCCTCAACTTGATACCTCACTTCTTTCCCTTCCTATGTTTCTTCCTTTCTAATTAAATTAGCAAAGTGCTTAAAATCATAGACAGAAAACCCTGACTACTCTGCCATTTGCTAGCTATGTGACCTTGAGAAACTCACTCACCATCTTTGTGAGTATATTGATAGCATCAACTTCATAGAGATATTGTGAGTAATTAATGGGTGGACATTTTTAAGTTTTATTATGTTATATTAATGGGTTGGTTTTTAATACTGCTTATAAGCTATGTCTGAAGATAATAAAATCAATGTATTATCTATTATTATTATTATTGCAATTATTATTTCTTTGGGGATTTGATTGTTACTTTTATGAAAATGGGTACAATTTTAAGGCATTACTAATTTGGCATTTGGTTGCGAGAATATTTTTAAAATTTGCACTTTTACTGGACATAATTAACTCAAACTTAAAATTGAAGAAATTAATTTTTCTTTTTTTTAAAGATTTTATTTATTTGTCAGAGAGAGAGAGTACAAGCAGAGGGAGTAGCAGGAAAGTGAGAAGCAGGCTCCACGCTGAGCAAGGAACCCAATGCAGGACTTGATCCCAGGACTCTGGGATCATGACCTGACCTGAAGGCAGACACTTAACTAACTGTGCCACCCAGGCGTCCCAGAAGAAACTGATTTTTTTTAAAGATTTTATTCATTTATTCATGAGAGAGACAGAGGGAGAGAGAGAGGGAGAGAGAGAGAGAGAGAGAAGCAGAGGGAGAAGCAGGCTCCCAAGGAGCAGGGAGCCGGATGCGGGACTCGATCCCAGGACCCTGGGATCATGACCTGAGCCGAAGGCAGACGCTTAACCATCTGAGCCACCCAGGCGCCCAGAAATTGATTTTTCTTATATATTTTACTACATTGTATAAAAACAGAAACCAAAGCAAAGAGACTGATTTTGCAGATAATCTTTAGTTGTGAGTGGAAGAATGTTATTTGAGTATTTATTGTCTACTATATATAAGGTAGTTTAAGTTGATACTAAAGTATGAAATATCTTCTCTATGCCTACAATCTAGTGGGCGAGAATAAATCATGCTAAGACCTGTATATACAAAGTGACTCCGCCACTTGATCATAGAAGACAGGGTTAATTAATCACAACACTATTTTTCAATATTAATGGCTTCATAACCCCTCTGAATGTAAGACCTCAAGTAGCAACCACCTATATGTGGAAGTTTATAGTTGAGATGAAACTTAGTTATTATCAGGAGTCAAAGTGGTATTTAATTGTTAGATGAATCATCTGTGCAGCAGAAAATTATATAAAGGGATGAAAGAGTAAAATCTTTGAGGAGTGACCTTCAATTATACTTAAGAATGCATAAAATAGGGAGGAGGAGCAAGATGGTGGAGGAGTAGAAGACCTGGATTTCGTCTGGTCCCAGGAATTCAGCTGGATAGGGATCAAGCCATTCTGAACACCTACGAACTCAACAGGAGATCGAAAAAAAGAATAGCAACAACTCACTGAACAGAAAAGAAACCACTTTCTGGAAGTCTCCTCTGGACAAAATGACAAGATGAAAAAAAATCACCTCAACAAAAAGAACAAGAGGCAGTACCGACTGCCAGGGACCTACTCAATACGGACATTAGTACGATGTCAGAAATAGAGTACAGAATGATGACTTTAAAGATACTAGGTTGGCTTGAAAAAAGCATGGACATTATTAGAGAAACCCTTTCTGGAGAAATAAAAGAACTAAAATTTAACCAAGTTGAAATCAAAAAGGCTATTAATGAGGTGTAATTAAAAATGGGGGCTCTAACTGCTAGGATAAATGAGGCAGAAGACAGAATTAGTTATATAGAAGACCAAATGATGGAAAATAAAGAAGCTGAAAAAAAGAGAGATAAAAACTACTGGATCACGAGGGCAGAATTCAAGAGATAAGTGATACCATAAAACAAAACAAGATTAGAATAATTGGGATCCCAGAAGAAGGAGAGAGACGGGGGGGGAAGGTATATTGGAGCAAATTATAGCAGAGAACTTCCCTAATTTGGGGAAGGAAACAGGCATCAAAATCCAGGAGGCAGAGCGAATCCCCCTCAAAATAAAAATAGGTCAACACCCCGACATCTAATCGTAAAACTTATGAGTCTCAGAGACAAAGAGAAAATTCTGAAAGCAGCTTGGGAGAAGAGATCTGTAATCTACAATGGTAGAAACATTAGATTGGCAGCAGACCTCTCGGCAGAGACTTAGTAGGCCAGAAAGGACTGGCATGATATATTCAGAGCATTAAATGAGAAAAATATGCAGCCAAGAATACTATATCCAGCTAGGCTATCATTGAAAAAAGAAGGGGAGATAAAAAGCTTCCAGGAGAAACAAAAAATAAAGGACTTTGCAAACACAAAACCGGCCATACAGGAAATATTGAAAAGGGTCCTCTAAGCAAAGAGAGAGCCTAAAAGCAACATAGACCAGAAAGGAAGACAGACAATACACAATAACAGTAACTTTACAGGCAATACAATGGCACTAAATTCATATCTTTTGATAGTTACCCTGAATGTAAATGGGCTAAAAGCCCCAATCAAAAGACACAGGCTATCAGATTGGATAAAAAAACAAAACCCATCAATATTCTCTGTGCAAGAGACTCATTTTAGACTGAAAGACACTTCCAGATTGAAAGCAAGGGGGTGGAAAACCATTTACCACGCTAATGGACACCAAAGAAAGCTGGGGTAGCAATCCTTATATCAGACAAATTAGATTTTAAACCAAAGACTGTAATAAGAGATGAGGAAGGACACTTTACCATACTTAAAGGGTCTATCCAACAAGAAGATCTAACAACTGTAAATATCTATGCTCCTAACATGGGAGCCTCCAATATATAAGCCAATTAATAACAAAAGCAAAGAAATACATTTATAACAATACAATAATAGTGGGGGACTTTAACACCCCCCTGACTGAAATGGACAGATCATCTAAGCAAAAGATCAACAAGGAAATAAAGACTTTAAATGACACATTGGACCAAATGGACTTCACAGATATATTCAGAACATTCCATCCCAAAGCAACAGAATACACATTCTTCTCTAATGCCCATGGAACATTCTCCAGAATTGATCACATCCTAGGTCACAAATCAGGTCTCAACTGGTACCAAAATATTGGGATCATTCCCTGCATATTTTCAGACCACAGTGCTTTGAAACTAGAACTCAATCACAAGAGGAAAGTTGGAAAGAACTCAAATACATGGATGCTAAAGAGCATCCTACTAAAGAATGAATGGGTCTGGGTGCCTGGGTGGCTCAGATGGTTAAGCGTCTGCCTTCGGCTCAGGTCATGATCCCAGGGTCCTGGGATCGAGTCCCGCATCGGGCTCCCTGCTCCTTGAGAGCCTGCTTCTCCCTCTGCTTCTCTCTCTCTCTCTCTCTCTCTCTCCCTCTCTCTCTCTGTCTCTCATGAATAAATAAATAAAAAATCTTAAAAAAAAAAGAATGAATGGGTCAACCAGGAAATTAAAGAAGAATTTAAAAAATTCATGGATACCAATGAAATGAAAACACAACTGTTCAAAATCTTTGGGATGCAGCAAAGGCAGCCCTAAGAGGAAAGTATATAGCAATACAAGCCTTTCTCAAGAAACAAGAAAGGTCTCAAATACAGAACCTAAACCTACACCTAAAGGAGCTGGAGAGAGAACAGCAAATAAAGCCTAAACCCAGAAGAAGAGAAATAATAAAGATCAGAGCAGAAATCAATGAACTAGAAACCAAAAGAACAGTAGAACAGATCAACAAAACTAGGAGCTGGTTCTTTAAAAGAATTAACAAGATTGATAAACCCCTGGCCAGACTTATCAAAAAGAAAAGAGAAATGACCCAAATCAACAAAATCATGAATGAAAGAGGAGAGATCACAACCAACACCAAAGAAATACAAACAATTATAAGAACATATTATGAGCAACTATATGACAGCAAGTTAGATAACCTGGAAGAAATGGATGCATTCCTAGGGATGTATCAACTACTAAAACTGAACCAGTAAGAAATAGAAAACCTGAACAGACCTATAACCACTAAGGAAATTGAAGCAGTCATCAAAAATCTCCCAACAAAAAAAAAAGCCTAGGGCCAGATGGCTTCCCATTGGAACTCTACCAAACATTTAAAGAAGAATTAATACCTATTCTTCTAAAACTGTTCCAAAAAATAGAAATGGAAGGAAAACTTCCAAACTCGTTTTATGAGGCCACCATTACCTTGATCCCCAAACCAAAGATCCCATTAAAAGGAGAATGACAGACCAATATCCTTGATGAACATGGGTACAAAAATTATCACCAAATACTAGCCAATAGGCTACAATAGTACATTAAAAGGATTATTCACCACGACCAAGAGAGATTTATCCCTGGGCTGCAAGGTTTGTTCAACATCTGCAAATCAATCAATGTTTTACAGTACATTAATAAAAGAAAGAACAAGAATCATATGATCCTCTCATGAGATGCAGAAAAAGCATCTGACAAAGTACAGCATCCTTTCTTGATCAAAACTCTTCAGAATATAGGGATGGGGGTACATACCTCAATATCATAAAAGTCATCTATGAAAAACCCATAGCAAATATCATTCTCAATGGGGAAATACTGAGAGTTTTCCACCTAAGGTCAGGAACATGGCAGGGATGTCCAATATCACCACTGCTATTCAACACAGTATTTGTAGTCCTAGCAATCAGAAAACAAAAAGAGATAAAAGGCATCCAAATTGGCAAAGAAGAAGTCAAACTCTCACTTTTTGCAGATGATAAAATACTTTATGTGGAAAACCCAAAAGACTCCACCTCAAAACTGCTAGAACTCATACAGGAATTCAGTAATGCGGCAGGATATAAAATCAATGCACAGAAATCAGTGGCATTCCTATACACCAACAACAAGACCAAAGAAAGAGAAATTAAGGAGTCAATCCCATTTACAATTGTACCCAAACCATAAGGCACCTAGGAATAAATCTAACCAAAGAGGCAAAGGATCTGTACTCAGAAAACTATAAAATTCTCATGAAAGAAATTGAGGAAGACACAAAGAAATGGAAAAACGTTCCATGCTCATGGATTGGAAGAACAAATATTGTGAAGATGTCAATGCTACCTAGAGCAATCTACACATTCAATGCAATCCCTATCAAAATACCATCCATTTTCTTCAAAGAAATGGAACAAATAATCCCAAGATTTGTATGGAACCAGAAAAGATGCCAAAGAGCCAGAGGAATGTTGAAAAAGAAAAGCAAAGCTGGTGGCATCATAATTCCGGACTTCCAGCTCCATTATAAAGCTGTCATCATCAAGACAGTATGGTAGTGGCACAAAAACAGACACATAGATCAACGGAACAGAATAGAGAGCCCAGAAATTGACCCTCAACTCTATGGTCAACTCATCTTTGACAAAGCAGGAAAGGATGTCCAATGGAAAAAAGACAGTCTCTTCAACAAATTGTGTTGGGAAAATTGGACAACCACATGCAGAAAAATGAAACTGGACCATTTCCTTACACCACACACAAAAATAGACTCTAAATGGTTGAAAGACCTAAGTGTGAGACAGGAGTCCATCAAAATCCTAAAGGAGAACACAGGCAGCAACCTCTTCTGACTCAGCCACAACAACTTCTTCCTAGAAACATCGCCAAAGTCAAGGAAAGCAAGGGCAAAAATGAACTATTGGGACTTTACCAAGATAAAACCTTTTGCACAGCAAAAGAAACAGTCAACAAAACCAAGAGACAACTGACAGAATGGGAGAAGATATTTGCAAATGACATTTCAGAAAAAGGGCTAGTATCCAAAATCTACAAAGAACTTAACCAAACTCAACACCCAAAGAACAAATGATCCAATCAAGAAATGGGCAGAAGACATGAACAGACATTTTTCCAAAGAAGACAATCCAAATGGCCAACAGACATGAAAAAGTGCTCAACATCGCTCAGCATCAGGGAAATCCAAATCAAAACCTCAGTGAGATACCACCTCACACCAGTCAGAATGGCTAAAATTAACACGTCAGGAAACGACAGATGTTGGCGGGGATGCAAAGAAAAGGGAACTCTCCTACAGTGTTGGTGGGAATGCAAGCTGGTGCAGCCACTCTGGAAAACAGTATGGAGGTTCCTCAAAAAGTTGAAAATAGAGCTACCATATGACCCAGCAATTGCACTACTGGGTATTTACCACAAAGATACAAATGTAGGGATCCGAAGGGGTATGTGCACCCCAATGTTTATGGCAACAATGTCCACAATAGCCAAACTATGGAAAGAGCCAAGATGTCCATCGACAAATGAATGGGTAAAGAAGATGTGGTATATATATACAATGGAATATTATGCAGCCATCAAGAGGAATGAGATCTTGCCATTTGCAACGACGTGGATGGAACTGGAGGGTGTTATGCTGAGCAAAATAAGTCAATCAGAGAAAGACATGTATCATATGACCTCACTGATATGAGGAATTCTTAATCTCAGGAAACAAACTGAGAGTTGCTGGAATGGTGGGGGGTGGGAGGTATGGGGTGGCTGGGTGATAAACATTGGGGAGGATATGTGCTATGGTGAGCACTGTGAATTGTGCAAGACTGTTGAATCACAGATCTGTACCTCTGAAACAAATAATACAATGTATGTTAAAAAATAAAAAGAAGAAGATAGCAGGAGGGGACGAATGAAGGGGGGGAAATCGGAGGGGGAGACGAACCATGAGAGACAATGAACTTTGAAAAACATCTGAAGGTTTAGAGGGGAGGGGGGTGGGAGGATGGGTTGGCCTGGTGATGGGTATTAAAGAGGGCATGTTCTGTATGGAGCACTGGCTGTTATACGGAAACAATGAATCATGGAACACTACATCAAAAACTAATGATGTAATATATGGTAATTACCATAGCAATAAAAATAAATAAATCTTAAAAAATGAATAAAATAATTTTTATTTAAATTTAAGTTAATGTACAGTGCAATATTTGTTTCTGGAGTAGAATTCATTGATTCATCACTTACATACATCACCCAGTACTCATCACAAGAAGTGCCATCTTCAATACCCATCACCCATCTAGCCCATCTCCAACCACCTCTGTCCATCAACCCTCAGTTTGTTTATTGTTAAGAGTCTCTTATGGTTTGTTTCCCCCTCTCTTTTTTTCCCTTTCCCATATATTCATCTGTTTTCTTTCTTAAATTCGACATGTGAGTGAGATCATATGGTATTTGTCTTTCTCTGAATAACTTATTTCACTTAGCATAATAACTCTATCTCCATCCACATCTTTGCAAATGGTAAGATTTCATTCTTCTTGATGGCTGAGTAATATATTTATGTATATATATATGTATATATACACTATATTTTCTTTATCAATTCATCAGTCAATGGACATTTGGGCTCTCTTCATAGTTTGGCTATTGTTAATAATGCTGCTATAAACATCAGGGTGCATGTACACCTTCCATTCTGTACTTTTGTATCCTTTGGGTAAATACCTAGTAGTGGAATTGCTGGGTCAGAAGGTAGTTCTATTTTTTAACTTTTTGAGAAACCCCTATACTATTTTCCAGAGTGGCTGCACCAGTTTGCATTCCCAAAAACAATGCAAGAGGGTTCCCCTTTCTCCCCATCATTACTAACACTTGTTGTTTCTTGTGTTGTTAATTTTAGCCATTCTGACAGGTGTGAGGTGGCATCTCATTTTGGTTTTGACTTGTATTTCCCTGATGATGAGTGATGTTGAGCATCTTTTCATGTGTCTGTTAGCCACCTGGATGTCTTCATTGGAAAAAAAAAATGTCTGTTTATGTCCTCTGGCCATTTCTTAACTGGATTATTTGTGGGGTTTTTTTCACTGTGCAGAAGCTTTTTATTCTGATAAAGTCCCAATAGTTAGTTCATTTTTGCTTTTGTTTCTTTGCCTCCAGTGACGTGTCTAGTAAAAAGTTCTTATCATGGAGGTCAAAGAGGTTGCTGCCTGTGTTCTCCTCGAGGATTTGATGGTTTCCTGTCTCACAATTAGGTCTTTCATCCATTTTGAATTTAAGGAATGAATAAAATGATATTTTAAATGAACCAACTGATATAGTAAAGTTGAACAAATATTTTAATATAATTTATGGTCACTTATTTTAAGAAAATATTCACCTTTCAAATTTGAAATAAATTTCATGTAAAGAAACCATTATAATGAAGTTAAACAATATCTTCTCAGATTATTAGAGCCAGTGTAGTCTAGAATTAATGTTCCATAGATTAAACTGATCACCTGGGATTTATATTCATTTTTTGAAAATAACTATTTGAATTAAACAATCTAAAAATCAAGTAAAATGTGATACCTAGGAATAAACCTAACCAAAGAGGTAAAATATCTGTACTCTGAAAACTATAAAATACTGATGAAAGAAACTAAAGATGACACAAAGAAATGGAAAAAAAACAGTCCATGCTTATTGATTCAAAGAGAAAATATCATTAAAATGTCTATATAACCCAAAGCAATCCACACATTTTATGCAACCCCCATCAAAATATCAGCGACAATTTTCACAGAGCTAGAACAAACAATCCTAAAATTTGTATGGAACCACAAAAGACCCTGAATAGCGAAAGCAATCTTGAAAAAGAAAAGCAAAGCTGGAGGCATCACAATTCTGGACTTCAAGTTCTATTACAAAGCTGTAGTGATCAAGACAGTATGGTACTGGCACAAAAATAAACACATAGATCAATGGAACAGAAAAGAAAACCCAGAAATGGACCCACAACTACATAGTCAACTAATCTTCAACAAAGCAAGAAAGAATATCCAATGGAAAACAGTCTCTTCAACAAGTAGTGTTGGGAAAACTGGACAGCAACATGCAGAAGAATGAAACTGGACCGCTTTTTTACACAATACATAAAAATCAATTCCAAATGGATGAAAGGCCTAAATGTGAAACTGGAAACCATCAAAATCCTAGACGAGAACTCAGGCAGTAGCCTCTTTGACATTGGCCATAGCAAATTCTTACTAGACATGTCTCCTGAGTTAAGAGAAACAAAAGCAAAAATAAACTGTTGGGACTTCATTAAGATAAAAAGCTTCTGCACAACAAAGGAAACAATCAACAAAACTAAAAGGCAACCTTTGGAATTGAGAAGATATTGGCAAGTGCCATATCCGATAAAGGGTTAGTATCCAAAATCTATAAAGAACTTAACAAATTCAACACCCAGAAAACAAATAATGCAGTTTAAAAAATGGGCAAAAGCCATGAATAGAATGAGACTTTAAAGTTGATTTCTTTCTTTCTTTAGAAAATATAGAGGAAAACACCTTTAATTTTTATAAAAGATATATAGAGCTCCTAAATGAATAAAACATAAGAAAAGATTTTATATATATGCGTGTGTGTAATATATAATATTACATTCATTACATACATTACATATATGCAAATTACAATATTATATATTACATTATTATATAATATATATTATATATGTAATATGTGTGTGTCTATATATTTTTAAATTAAAAAATTATATACATATATATGTATAATTTCACATTCTTCCTGGTTGTTTCTTTTTAAAATGTCAATTCATCTGACTCATGTTTTAAAACAAGCAAGAAAGTATTTTCTATGAAATCTATATATGACCTACATGAAAAATAAATATTTTCCCCTGAATGCAGGTAGCTTATTTGCAAATTAAATGTATAAGGAGTTAAGAACTAAAGCTAAAAAAATTAAATGAGTATTTAATTTTGGAATAGCATTAACTAGAGGTGCTTGGTGTCTCAGTCAGTGAAGTATCTGACTCTTGAATTCAACTTAGGTCATGATTTCAGGATAATGAGATGGGGCCCCACATCTGGCTCCATGCTGGGTGCAGAGCCTGATTAAGATCCTCTCTCTCCAGGGGCGCCTGGGTGGCTCAGTCATCAAGCGTCTGCCTTTGGCTCAGGTCATGATCCCAGAGTCCTGGGATCGAGCCCTGCCTCGGGCTCCCTGCTCAGTGGGAAGCCTTCTTCTCCCTCTCCCACTCCCCCTGCTTGTGTTCTCTCTCTCCCTGTGTCTCTCTCTGTCAAATAAATAAAATCTTAAAAAAAAAAGATCCTCTCTCTCCATATCCCTCTGACACCTTCCCCCTGCTCACGCTCATTCTAAAAAAATTAAAAACAAACAAATAAATAAAATAGCATTAACTGTTCTTCAAAATTGTGGAACTAACTTAGTTTATGGTTCCACAATTCACTTTCCATTTATTTCCTTTTAATTGCTATCTCCAAATACAATATTCTTAGCATAGGAAAACATAACTATTAATAATTGACATTGCTTTCAAGTACTTAGATGGAATTTTTCTTTAATTCTTGGCCAAAGGTGACAATCATCTGAGACTCAGATGCAAATAATGAAATAGCTTGTGGCACTATGCATATTTGGAGATTTTTTTTTTTTTGAGTCGCTGATCCAGTTTCAATGTGTAATGTGTTGGTTCACTATGGGGAACCATGTTTTTTGCCCTTCAAATTAATTTATGTAATGATCTCAGGGTCATGAGATTGAACCCGATGTCAGGCTGCATACTCAGCATGGAATCTGCTTGTCCCTCTCCCTCTGCTCCTCCCTTGCTCGCTTGCTCTCTCTCTCTCAAATAAATAAATAAAATCTTTAAAATAAAATACACACAATGTTTAAAGGTAAATGTTACTTTTTTGTAGTAGAAATTGTCTTATTCTTCAGAAGAGATTGGGTGAATATGTGGATATAATGTAGTGGGAAGGAATAAAGAGGGGAATTAGGATGCTAAAATGTCAGTGTTCACTGGCATTCAGGAATCTAATAGATCAGGTTCCTACCTACTTCTTCTTAAGTGTTCCTGCCTGTTGCAACCTTCTTCCACTTTTTCCTGGAGGGAATCTGTAGAGATCTGTTTTCCAGTCTGTCTTGAAATGGAACACCCAGCTGGCAGAAGTAATGTGTCTAGGTGGGCTACAATTTGTTCTCTGGGAACACTATGCTGTAGGAACAACTCAGGCTCTTTGTCTGATCCCGTATATTCCTCTTCTGAATGTAAGAGCTAGTAGAAGTAGGAAAATATGTCTCACTTTCACTGTATCCAGCTGACAAGAGAGATAGTGCACAGTTGCCTAGGAGGAAAATTATTATCTTTTGTAGCTGAGGCATCAGTACAATTTGTCCACAGTGTGGTATGTTGCAACTCAGTAAAAATCTTCAAGTCATCTATAATCTATTTTATTAAAGAATTCTAAATTTCAAGGTATAAAGCCTGACTTTACTTTTAATGACTCACTGCAAGATGGATCTAGGGTTTCCCTTTGACTCTTAAAAGAAAAGAGGGTTGAAATTGCATGGTCTAGTCAGAGCTAATGTCAAATAGTTCAATATGTAGGTCCTTCATTTCAGAAATCTCAAGAAGCACACAGTATGTTGGCACAATAGCTGAATGCATAAGACATACATTAGTAGGAGAGTTTGATCTCTCAGATAGTTGGTGCTAATCTAATAATTAGCAAGTACTTTACATCTAGTAAACTAATAGTAGCATAGGTAGCACTAAGTGCAGACTTAGTGTGATTTGTCATATTAGGTGTTAAATAAAAATATTAATAATCATCCATATTTGGCATTTCCAGCTCTGAGTGTAATGTCAGGCATAAGATCACACAAACACTGATGATCAGGAGTTTAAAACTATTCTCATTTTCTGCATCAAGTGGTTGTTCCTTTACCAGATGATTCTCTTTAGTAACAAACATGCTAAGATATTCTTAACTTAAAAAAACACTCTATTGACCAGACACGTCCATCCAACGAAAGCCCATATCACTGATCCTCTTTATAACAAAACACCTGCAAAAGGGTTTCATGAAATTAATCTCTCTGTCCTTTCCTTATGTTCTCTCACTTTATTACAATTTTGCTTTAATTCATATACCATAGAATTTAATGTTTACACTTCAGTGTTTTTCAGTATATCCTCAAAGATGTGTAAACATCACCATTGTCTAACTTCAAAAAGTTTTCATCATCTGAAAAAGAACTTCTTACTCATTAGTAGTCATTTCCTAGTTCCTCACTCATCACAGTCCTTGGCAACCACAATCCACTTTATATTTCTATGGATTTGTCTATTCTGGCTGTTTAATGTAAATGAAAACATACAGTATGGGTCCTTTTGTGAGTACCATCTTTTATATAGCATATTTCCAATGTTAGTACATGTTGCAGCATGTGTAAGTAGCTCATTTGTTTTTATTATCAAAATTGCATTGTATAGATAGATGTACCATATTCTGTTTATTCATTCATCAGTTGACATACATTTGGGTTTGTTTCTACTTTTTGCTATTATGAATAAGCTGCTATGAACATTCATACATATACTTTTATGTGGACATATTTCAATTCTTTTGGGGATAAACTAGGAGTAGAATTGTTGAGTCATATAATAAATCTATGCATAACATTTTGAGGAACTAAAAAGTTGTCTTTCAAGGTGGCTTTACTATTTTCCACTCACATCAGTAATGTATATGGGATTCCAAATTTTTCATATCCCAACAAGACTTATTATTTTCTCTCTTGTTTATTTTAGTCATTCTAGTAGATGTGAAGTTGTATCTCATTGTGGTTTTGGTTTGCATTTCATTAATTACTGATGGTATTCAGCATTTTTATGTGTTTATTGTCCATTTGTGTATTTTCTTCAGAGAAATTTCTTTTTTTTATTTTTTTTAAAGATTTTATTTATTTATTTGAGAGAGAGAGAATGAGAGATAGAGAGCACGAGAGGGAAGAGGGTCAGAGGGAGAAGCAGACTCCCCGCTGAGCAGGGAGCCCGATGTGGGACTCGATCCGGGGACTCCAGGATCATGACCTGAGCCGAAGGCAGTCACTTAACCAACTGAGCCACCCAGGCACCCCTTCAGAGAAATTTCTACTCAGACATTTTTTAAGGATATTTATTTATTTATTTATTTATTTATTTATTTATTTACGGAGAGAAAGAGAGTGCATGAGTGGGGGCGGGGCAGAGGGAGAGAAAGAGAGAGAATCCTCAAGCAGACTCTCTGCTGAGTGTGAAGCCTGATGTGGGGCTCCATCCCAGGACCCTGAGATCACAACCTGAGCCAAAATCAAGTCAGATGTTTAACTGACTGAGCCACCCAGGCGCCCCTACTCAGACTTTTTTAAAATTGAGATGTGATTTATTGAATTCTAAGTATTTTTTTCATATATCCTAGACACAAGTTCCTTATCAGATATATGATTTACAAAGATTTACTTCCATTCCATGGGTTTTCATTTCACTTCGTTAGTGGTGTCATTCAAAGCACAAAGATTTTTAATTTTGAAGAAGCCAAATTTATCTGTTCTTTTGCTGTTTATAATTTTGGTGGCATACCAAAGAAATCACTGCCTAACTCAAGGTCATGAAACTTACTGAGTTTCCTTCACAGAGTTTTATAGTTTTAGTTCTTACGTTTAGGTCTTTAAACCATTTTGAGTTAATATTTATATATTGTGTCAGGTAGGGGTCTAACTTCATTATTTTGCATGGGATACCCAGTTGTCCCAGTACCACTTATTGAAAAGGCTATTTATTCTACAATTCTACACTGCAAATAAAAATCAATTGGCCATTAATGAAGGTGTTCATGTCTGGATGCCTGGTTCTATTCCATTGATCTATATATCTATCTGTTGCCAGTACCACACTGCCTTGATTACTGTAGCTTTGTGGTAAATTTTGAAATCAGGAAGTGTGAATCCCCAAACGTGGTTCTTTCTTTTCAAGATTGTTTGAGCTATTATGGAGTTTTGCATTTTTTCATTTCCATATGAATTTTAGAATAAGCTTATTAATTTCTGCCAAAAATAAAAGCAAAAGGGGATTTTGAAAGGGATTGCTTTGAATCAATTGATCAATTTGGAACAATTGTCATTTTTTAATTTTTTAAAAAGATTTTATTTATTTATTTGACAGAGAGATGGAACACAAGCAGGGGGAGTGGGAGAGGGAGAAGCAGGCTCCCCAGTGAGAAGGGACCCCAATGCGGGGCTTGATCCCAGGACCCTGGGATCATGACCAGAGCTGAAGGCAGATGCTTAATGACTGAGCCACCCAGGTACCCCAGGACAATTGTCATCTTAACAATATTAAGTCTTCAAATCTATGATCATGGAATGTCTTTCCATTTATTTAGATCTTCTTTAATTTCTGTAAACTATTTTATTTGTTTTGTCTCTATGACTCTTGTATTTATTGGTTAATTTTTTTCCTAAGCATTTTATTTTTTCTGCAATTGTGAATAAAGTTGTGTTTTCTTAATTACATATTCATATTATTTATCACTAATGTATAAAAATAAAATTGTATATATTCATTTTGTATCCTGCATCCTTCATGAACTCACTTATTATATCTAAGCTTTTTTTTGTGGATTTCCTAGTATTTTCTATTTACAGTATGTTATCTGTGAATAAAGATACCTTTCTTTCTTTTTTTCCAACCTGGATGCCTTTTATTTTATTTTTTTTCCTTCCACTATTGTACAGGCTAAAATGTTTGACACAGGGCGCCTGGGTGGCTCAGTTGGTTAAGCGACTGCCTTCGGCTCAGGTCATGATCCTGGAGTCCCGCGATCGAGTCCCGCATCGGGCTCCCTGCTCAGCAGGGAGTCTGCTTCTCCCTCTGACCCTCTTCCCTCTCGTGTTCTCTATCTCTCATTCTCTCTCTCTCTCAAATAAATAAATAAAATCTTAAAAAAAATAAAAAATAAAAAAATAAAATGTTTGACACAATTGAATAGATGTAGCAAGAGTGAACACCCTTATCTTGTTCCTGATCTCTGGAGGGATTTTTAAACTTATCATCCAGTAGGATGCTAACTGTGGATTTTTTTTTGAGACGTCCATTTTCAGGTTGAGGAAGTTCCCTTCTATTCCTAATTTGTTTAGTGTTTTTATTATTAATGAGTATTGCACATTGTCAAATGCTTTTTCTGCATCAATTGAAAAGGTCATGTGGTTATTGTTCTATTACTAATATAGTGCATTATATTGATTTATTCTTATATGTTAAACCAACTTTGCATTGCTATAATAAATTCCACGTGGCCGTGGTATGTAATTATTTTTATGTATGGGTAAATTCAATTTGATAGCATTTCTTTATTGAAGTATAATTAACATACAATGTTATATTAGTTTCAGGTGTACAGCATATTGATTTGACAATTCTATACATTACTCAATGCTCACCACCATAAGTGTAGTCACCATTTGTTACCATACAATATTATTACAATATTTTTAAAAGATTTATTTATTTGTCTGAGAGAGAGAGAGAGCACGCACACACACACAAGGAGGAGAGGCAGAGGGAGAGAGAGAATCTCAAGCAGTCTCCCTGCTGAACATAGAGCCCAGTGCAGGACTCAGTCTCATAACCCTGAGATCATGACCTGAGCCAAAATCAAGAGTTAGATGCTTAACTGACTGAGCCACCCAGGCACCCCTACAATATTATTGACTACATTTTCTATGCTGCACTTTTCATTTCCATGGCTTATTTATTTTATAACTGGAATTTTGTACCTCTTAATCCCCTTTATCTATTTCACAATTCCCCCACCCATGTTCCTGCTGGCAACCACCATTAGGTTCTCTATATGAGTCTGTTTTTGTTTGTTCCTTTTTTTTTTTTTTTGGTTTCTTTGTGTGTGTGTTGTTTTTTTTTTTTTTTAGATTCCATATAAGAGTGAAATCATATGGTATTTTTTTCTCTGACTGACTTATTTTGTTTAGCATAATACATGTTAGCTCCATCCACATAGTGCAAATGGCAAGATTTCATTTTTTTATGGATATACACACACACACACACACACACACACACACACACACACATAACATCTCCTTTATCCATTCATCAATCAATGGACACTTGGGCTCTTTCCATAGTTTGGCTATTGTGGATAACGCTGCTGTAAACATTGGGGTGCATGTATCCTTGAATCAATATTTTTTGTATCCTTCAGGTAAATACCTAGTAGTGCAATTGCTGGATCATAGAGTAGTTCTATTTTTAACTTTTTGAGGAACTTCCATACTTTTTCCCAGAGTGGCTGCACCAGCTTGCATTCCCACCAGTAGTGCAAGAGGGTTCCCCTTTCTCTGCATCCTTGCCAATATCTGTTGTTTCCTGTGTTGTTAATTTTAGCCATTCTGACAGGTATGAGATGGTAGCTCATCATGGTTTTGATTTTTATTTCCCTGATGACGAGTGATGTTGATCATCTTTTCATGTGTGTGTTAGCCATCTGGATGTCTTCTTTGGGGAAAAAAAGTGTCTGTTCATGTCTTCTGCCCATTTCTTAACTGATTTTTTGCTTTTTGGGTGTTGAGTTTGATAAGTTATTATATATTTTAGATACTAATCTTTTATCAGATATGTCACTTGCAAATATCTTCTCCCATTCCATAGGCTGCTTTTAGTTTTATTAATTTTTCCCTTCACTGTGCAGAAGCTTTTTGTTTTGATGACTTCCCAATAGTTTGCTTTTGCTTTTGTTTCCCTTGCATCTGGAGATGTGTCTAGTTAGAAGTTGTTATGGTTGATGCCAAAGAGGTTTCTGCCTGTGTTCTCCTCTAGGATTTTGATGGTTTCCTGTCTCATGTTTAGGTCTTTCATCCATTTGGAATTTATTTTTTGTGTATAGTATATGAAAGTTGTCCAGTTTCATTCTACTGCAGTTGCTGTCCCATTTTCCCAACACCATTTGTTGAAGAGACTGTCTTTTTTTATTTCCATTGGATATTCTTTCTTACTTTGTCAAAGATTAGTTGACCATATAGTTGTGGGTACATTTCTGGGTTTTCTTTTCTGTTCCATTGATATATGTGTTGTTTTAGTGCTAGTACCATACTGTCTTGATTACCACAACATTGTAAAATAGCTTAAAGATCTTCTGGATAACTTAATGCAGCTTCTACAGCAGCACTTGTTGCTTTACCTTTCACTTTTATGTTATGGAGATGGTTTTTTTTTCCTTAAACCTCATGCACCAGCCTCTAATAGCTTAAAACTTTTCTTCTGTAGCTTTTTCACCTCTCTCAGCCTTCACAGAGTTGAAGAGAGTTAGAGCCTTGCCCTGGATTAGGCTTTGGCTTAAGGGAATGTTGTGTCTGGTTTGATCTTCTATCCAGACTACTAAAATATTCTCCTTATAATCAATAAAGCTGTTTCACTTTCTTATCATTTGTGTGCTCACTGGGGGAGCACTTTTAATTTCCTTCAAGAACTTTTCTTTTGTATTTGCAACTTGGGTAACTGATTCAAGAGGTCTATCTTTAGGCCCATCTCAGCTTTTGACATGTCTTCATCACTAAGCTTACCCATTTGTAGGTTTTGATTTAAAGTAAGAGACATGCTACTCTTCTTTTCACTCAAACACTTAGAAGCCATGGGTTATGAATTGGTTTACATTCTCAATATTATTGTGTCTTAAGGAATAGGGATGCCCATGGACAGAGAGATAGACATAGAGGCATAGTTGGTTGGTAGAATATTTAGAACACACACATTTTTTAAAGATTTTTATTTATTTATTCATAAGAGACACAGAGAGAGAGAAGCAGAGGGAGAAGCAGGCTCCCAAGGGGCAGGGAGCCTGATGTGGGACTTGATCCCAGGACCCTGGGATCATGACCTGAGCCGAAGGCAGATACTTAACCATCTGAGCCACCCAGGCACCCCACACACATCATTTTTAAATTGTTTGCCACGTTATATGGGCACTGTTCATGGTGTCCTAATGCAATTTAGCAGTTACATCAAAGATTGCTGATCATAGATCACTGTAACAAATATAATAATAATGAACAATTTTGAAATATTGTTAAGAATTATGAAAATGTGACACAGCGACACAAAGTGAGAAATGCTGATAGATTTGCTTAATGCAGGATCACCTGCATTTAAATGATGCTGATAGACTTGCTTAATGCAGGATCACCACAAATCTTCAACTTGTAAAAATGCAATATCTATGAAGCACAATAAAGTGAACCACAATTAAATGAGGTAAGCCTGCAGTGAGCTAGTCTCTTTAGGAAATGAATGATCTCAGAAAAACCATCAGACACTACTCAAAAAATATGATTTTTAGGTAACATTTAAGTTATTTACATTGGCATTATGATCATAAATCTAATTATTGTGGTACTTAAAATATTAAATATAGAAAATACAATTACTTAGGAGACAAGAAATGAAGATTTGTCTCCCATGATAAAATTGACTGCACAGTAAACATAATGGTGAATATTCTCAATGTGGAGATAAGGGAAAGTAAACAAAACAAAAAACAAAAATGAAATGTGTTACATTTACTTCTGAGTCCATAGGAAATCCATTATGTACAAAAATAAATCTCCAGAACTGACTTCCACAACAATGTGAGTTTCTGTGATTTTTTTGTCAGTTTTCTTTTTGTTTTTTGTTGTTGTTGTTTTGAGGAGGTGAAGTGAGGATTGGATAAAGTACTTTTTCAGGGATCCTAATAACTCTTTACATAAGAAACTATCTGCTTTGCTTACATGTAGGACTTAAATTTGAATCATTACCAGACCATCTGGATTTCTCATTTAGTAATGTAAGTTCACAAGACAAATTATCTAAATAAAAGGAAGAACAATCATATCTCTATATAATGATGCTTGTGCCTTTATGCATAGGTTCATTTATTCAATAATATTTAATAAATTCCTACAGTAATAAGACAATATTCCAACCACTGCAGCAGGAAGATTAAGCATGTACAGAAAACACAACAATGTAGTGTTGTGTGTGGTATAAGAGGTTAAATATTTCAGTTCAGAAGAGGGGCAGATAATTTATTTCTCAAAGAGAATGCAGAAGATTAGGGAGCAAGAGAATGCTCTTCTGTCAGCTATACTTGATGAAGCTCTAACTGGTCAATATAAGGTAGTTTGGTGAATGAAGTGCTTGGAAACAAGGAGACTAAACAGGAGGCTCTATAATGGTGGTTTATATGAGAAGAATTTTATTTTTTTATTTTAAAAAATATTTTATTTATGTATTTGAGAGAGAAAGAACATGAGTGGGGGGAGGGACAGAGGGAGAGGAAGAGAGAGAAGCAGACTCCCCACTGAACAGGGATCCCAAGGTAGGGCTTGATCCCAGGACCCTGGAACCATGACCTGAGCTGAAGGCAGACACTTAACTGATCGAGCCACCCAGGCACCCCAGCATGAGAGGAATTTTAGACTGAATATAGAATGATAGCTATGCAGATGAAGACTAGATTACAGGGCACCTGGATGGCTCAGTCAGTTAAGCATCTGCCTTTGGCTCAGGTCATGATTTTGTGGTCCTGAGATCAAGTCCCACATTGGGCTCTCTGCTCAGGGGGGAGTTTACTTCTCCCTCTCACTCGCCTTCCATGCTCTCCCTCCCTCTCTCTCTCTCTCAAATAAAAAAAAAATAAAATCACCAATGAATCATTGAACATTACATCAAAAACTAATGATGTACTATATGTCGCTATATTTCTATAGCTTTTCAATTATGTAGCTTCTTAGTACTCTCCTCTGCTTCAGACCCATGTGCATAAAGTCTATTCTTTCCAAAAAAAATGAAGGAAATTAAGTTAGTGTTTCCCTACTGTTAACTTGGCACTTTCTATCTGTGAGGATGTACCAGTAATCACAATACAAACTAAACTTTAAGAATTAATTTTTAAAAGGATAAAATGAAAATGTTAATTGAGGACACTGATTAATACTTCTATAATAGTGGTAAGAATCACCAACACAATGCTAAGAAAAGCTATCTTCATGAAAATGGGATAGTAAAACCATATTGATATACTGAGGAAGACCTTTGTAAAGAAAAACTGGTAAAAAATTATCCATGAAATTCAAGAAATATTAGTAAAAAAAGAAAAGCACTGGATAAATCACATCATTTATAATTTATGTGAGAAAAGTGGATTTAAGTTTGGATTATTTTTATATTTGACTGTAAGATATAGCTGACCTTTAGATTAAATTTTCTGGTGTCAGTTTCCCATTAATAATAAATGTTACAAACCAGCTCTCAAGTAGACTTTCTCAACTTCTGATTTGGGATGTGGTATGCTCTTTGATTTTATGCCAGTTCTTTTTAAATCTTCAAATGAAGCACACATTCAAACAAATATCATTACCTAATTCCAATTTAAAATTGTTTTGATTTAAATTTAGTTTGACAACTCTAAAAACAAGTTTTTTTTTAAATCTAATCCATCTTTTGGTATTAAGTTCCATAATTACTCTCTTTTATCTATCAGTTATTAAATCTCTGTGGTCTTTATAAAATGTTTCACAGATTAATGAATAAATTATTTAGCGTGGATATAATTTATGCAAGTTGTTTTAAATTTGTCAGTTAAACCAGAATTTACTTAAGTAAAATATTAGTATTTAAAATACTGTACCCCATCACTCCTTTTGAGTGTATTCCTCTCAAAATTGAGGCTGATGATCTGATGGATAGAAATGTAATTAAGAAAGGAGAAACCCTTAAAAGCCAAGAAGTACAGAGAAACAACCTTGGTTAGCCATCAAGAAATGTGAGTTCAACATTCAACTCTACCAACTCTACTACCATAAGACTTCAAGATTTGGGAAACTTGCCATTACATTGGGTCATCTTCTATGTGAATTGATGAGATTACATGGTTACCAAAGATGCTGGTGTCTTTTTGGTCCTCCTTCAATTGCTTATGGTATCCAAAGCAAAAGACTTAATGATTCATGTATTCTTTCTGTCTCCTATTAATCTATCAATATACAATTTATTCTTATACTGTATATATACACACAGACATACACAGAGCATATGTGTCTATTATTATGCTTGTACGTATATACATATTTGTGTAATATATACATATATATGTAAAATGTGTATGACATACACAATTTAATATAGTTTGATTCAATTCACATGACTAAGTTTAAATCTTGGTTCTAATTTTTACCTGCTGTGTTACCTTGAGCAAAATAATTAATCTTTCTAAAGCTCAGTTTTGTCACCTGTGAAATGGATATGATATTACCTCTTACATCATAAAATTATGAAGAATAATCAGCATAAACCTAGAGAACACTTAGCACACTAAATAGTATATAAGTATGTAATGCTAGCTCTTTTATATATGTGCACAAATGAAATAATCCCCCAAAAATAAAAAATCCACAATAAAAAGCCCAAATCTATTTTAAAAACCCAAAACTATTTCAGAAATACACATCATCAATTTTATATAATAGTATCTCAAGAATTCCAATGAAATAGGCATTGAATTTCTGTCAGTGTCTACTGTGAAATCAACTATAGATTAGACTTTTGCAACATGATATAATGCTAGACAATAAACAATGAGCTAATTCTTAAGCTTTAAAAAATTAAACTAACTTATTTTATAAATTTCAATTTGTAATCCCTCTCAAGTAACATTGTGGCTTTCATTGATTCAAATCAAAAGTCACAATCATTTGTGTTTTTTACTGCTGGTTTTTGGCTGTAGGCTAAAATCAAACAATAAACGACTATGAGTGTGCAGTTTCCTTCACTAGAACACTGTTTTACATTTAAATTGCACCCTTCCTTCTTGGTTTAATTAGCTCTACTCATCATTTAGGACTTGAGTTAGGTGTCCTTTCCATAGGGAAGCCTCCCTGGTTCCTAAGACTTGGTTAATTCCACAGCTGCTTTCCTAGAGCCTATCTCATGGTTAGAACTCAGGACATATTTACTAGTTACTCATATTCTAAATCATCAGTTTCCAAAACAGTGTTTAGATGAGCCTTAGGCTCTCTCAAACTTGTTGTTGGGGATTGAGGGAAAAATATAGGACTTTCAGATTTAACTAAAGTGATTAGGTCATATCACATTCATATTTTGCAATTCAATGTAGGATTTCATTTGGAAAAATGCTTTATTGTTTAATAGTTTGAAAGACATTACCAGGAAAACCATTTACTTATCCAATAAATGAACAGTTATTTTGCTTCAGAGTGTGTTCCAAGCATCAGGAATATAACAGCCAATAGGACAAACAAACCCTAGTCTTTAGGAAACTTATACTATTGAGATGATAACTCAAATTATCCATCATATTTTTTCATTGCTATAATGTTAAGTTGGTAGCAGTCTAAGAATTTCAACTTGAAAAAAATTTTATACTTAATTCCAAAAGCTTTATTCTACATATGAATAAATGGAGGCTAAAAGATGGAAGAAAGACTCATTTAAGATCACAGTCAGGACACAGCAGACTTGGAATTAAAACATAGGCCAGATTCTCAGTCCAACATACTCAAATACTCTGCCTGCAATCAGCACATCTCTATGGTTTCATTGTACCTTTTATTATCAGGAATTTGGGGGATTCTGACAGGAAATAGGCACATCATCAGAGGGATTCAAATCTCTTAAAGATTAAGGATCATGTAAGATCACCACCCCTATAATAATGGCAGGAATGCAAATAGCACATGATTTCTTACTCTGATTTGTAATTACTAAAAATCTGAGGTGCTCAATATGATGGCATGTAAAGTTGAGCTGAAATGGGCTATTGTGACACACCAGATTTTTTGGAGGGGAGAAAGTCTGTTTTGATCATAAATGCATAGGCATTTAGAATAGTATTTTCTGTCAACAATGAACACTGAAATATATTGTTTGGATTGGTTTTATTGATTCATTTTTCTAGTAATACTACAGTATTTGGTTTTCATTTGGATTTGCAAATGAATTACAGGGGAGATTGCTAGATTTTAGTTAACAATTTCCATAAACTTCAGTAACCAGCAACTGAATCGATCTGCTTATCCCCTTAAGCATAAATGTTTAAAATACACACATACAGAAAGAAACACAAAAACACAAAGATACAGATAGATATTTTTCCCAGTTCTACTGAGATATAATTGACATGTAAATTGTATATGCTTAAGGGGCGCAACATAATGACTTGATATATGTATATATTTAAAAATAATTGGGGCACCTGGGTGGCTCAGTTGGTTAAGCGACTGCCTTCAGCTCAGGTCATGATCCCAGAGTCCTGGGATCAAGTCCCGCATCGGGCTCCCTGCTCAGCCGGAAGCCTGCTTCTCCCTCTCCCACTCCCCCTGCTTGTGTTCCCTCTCACGCTGTCTCTCTCTCTCTCTCTTTCTATTAAATAAATAAATAAAAATCTTAAAAAAATAAAAATGATTACTGCAATAATCTTTAAACATCCATCACCTCACATAGTTACAAATTGTTTTTCTTGTGATGAAAACTAAAATCTACTCTCTTAGCAACTCAAAAATATACAGTACAGTATTGTTAACTATAGTAATCATGCTGTCCATTACATCTCCAGAAATTATTTATTTTATAACTAGAAGTTTGTACCTTTTGATCACCTTCACTCAATTTCCCAAAACAGTTCCCCAATTTCCAGCAGCTACAAAGCTCATCTCTGTTTTTATGAGGTTTTTGGTTTTTAGCTTCTACACATAAATGAGATTGTACAGTATGTGTCTTCCACTGTATGCTTATTTCTCTTAGCATAATGCCCTCAAGGTCCATCCATGCCATCATAAATGACAGGATTTCCTTCTGTTTTATGGTTGAATAGTATTCGAATATATGTGTGTTTGTATACACACACCACATTTTTTAATCCATTCATCCATCAATGGACATGTAGGTCATATTAATGTGTTGGCTATTGTAAATAATGCTGCAATGAACATGGGAATTTAGGTATCTGTCTAACACAGGGTTTTAATTTCTTCCAGATATATACCCAGAAGTGAAATTGCTAGATAAAATGGTAGTTTGATTTTTATTTTTTTGAGGAAACTCGATACTGTTTTTCATAGTGTCTGTACTAGTTTATATTCCCACCAACAGTGTGCAAGACTTCCCTTTTCTCCACACCTGTGCTAATATTTATTGTTTTTTTTTTGGTAACAGCCGTCTTAAGAGCCACCTACTGAGGTGATAGCTCATTTTGGTTTTGATTTGCTCTTACCTGATGATTAGTGATGTTGAGCACCTTTTCATGTACCTGTTGTCTATTTCTCTATCTTCTTTGGGAAAAAAAGTCTATTCAGATCCTTTGCTTCTTTTTTACAATTGAATTTTTTTTTTTTTTGCTTTGAGTTCTATGGGTTTCTTCTATATTTTGGATATTAACACCTTATCAGATATCTGGTTTGCAAATATCCTCATTCTGTGGGTTGCCTTTTCATTTTGTTGATGATTTCTATTGCTGTGAAGAAGCTTCTTAGTTTGATTAAGCCCCAACTGTTTATTTTTTTTATTTTGTTGTTTATATGTTAGGTGTTATACCCAAAAATCATGGCCAAGACCTATGTCAAAGAGCCTTTTTCCTGTTTTCTTCTGGGATTTTTATGGTTTCAGGTCTTACACTTAAGTCTTTAACCAATTTGAGTTAATATTTGAGTGGTGTCCAGTGTTCATGACAGCAATGTCCACAGTAGCCAATCCTAGAAGAAGCCAAGATGTCCTTTGACAGATGAATGGATAAAGAAGATGTGGTTTATATATACAATGGAATATTACTCAGCCATCAGAAAGGATGGATACCTACCATTTACATCGATGTGGATGAAACTGGAGGGTATTATGCTAAGAGAAATAAGTCAATCAGAGAAAGACAATTATCATATGGCTTGACCCATATGTGGAATATAAGAAATAGTGCAGAGGTTCATAAGGGAAGGGAGGGAAAACTGAATGGGAAGAAATCAGAGAGGGAAACAAACCATGAGAAACTCTTAACTATGGGAAACAACTCTTAACTATGGGAAACAAACAGGGTTGCTGAAGGGGAAGTGGGTGGGGGGATTGGGTAACTGGGTGATGGTCACTAAGGAGGGCATACGATGTGAGGAGGACTGGGTACTATACACAACTGATGAATTATTGAACACTACATCTGAAACTAATGAATTTAAATAAAAATTATTTAAGTGGTGTAAGAAAGGGGTCTAGTTTTGGGGCACCTGGGTGGCTCAGTCGTTAAGCGTCTGCCTTCTGCTCAGGTCATGATCCCAGGGTCCTGGGATCCAACCCCGCATTGGGCTCCCTGCTCAGCAGGAGGCCTGCTTCTCTTTCTCCCACTCCCCCTGCTTGTGTTCCCTCTCTTGCTGTCTCTTTCTCTGTCAAATAAATAAATAAAATCTTTAAAAAAAGAAAAGGGTCTAGTTTTATTGTTTTGCATGTCAATATCCAATTTTCACAGCACCATTTATTGTCTTTTCTCCATTGAGTATTCTTGGCTCTATGTAAAATATTAATTGACTGTGTATATATATGTATATTTCGGGGTTTTCAATTCTGTCTATTTTTTATGCCAGACCATACAATTTTGATTACTATAGTTTTATAATATGATTGCTATTAGGAAGTATAATACTTTCAATTTTTTCTTACTCAGTTTTGCTTTTGCTATTTAGGGTCTTTTCTATTTGTGTATGAATTTTATTTTATTTTATTTTATTTTATTTTATTTTATTTTATTTTATTTTATTTTATTTATGTTATGTTAGTCACCATACAGTACATCATTAGTTTTTGATGTAGTGTTCCATGATTCACTGTTTGCATATATTTCTGTATGAATTTTAGAAGTGTGTTTTCTATTTCTGTAAAATATGACAGTAGAATGTTTATAAGAATTGTAATGAGTCTATAGATGGCTTTGAGTAGTAGGGATATATTAACAATATTATTTCTTCTAATTCATGAATATGGGATATCTTTCCAATTATTTGCATCTTTTCTCAATTTCTTTTATAGGTATCTTGTAGATTTCAGTGTAGAGACCTTTCATCGACTTGGCTAAATGCGCTACTAAGTATTTCATTATTTTTGTGTGTGTGCTATTGTAAATGGAATTTTTAAAAATTTCTTTTACAAATCATCCATTTTTAGTATATAGAAAGACCACTAATATTTGTATGTTGATGTTGCATTGTGAATATTTACTGAGTTTGTTTATTAGTTTTCACAGTGTTTTAGTGGAGTCTTCAGAATTTTTTATATACAAAATAGTGTCATCTGCATTCAAACACAATTGTACTTTTTTTTTTTCTGATTATGATGCTTTTTATTTTTTCTTGCCTGATTGCCCTGGTAGAACTCCTAGTACTATGTTGAATAGGAATGGTGAGAGTGCACATCCTTGTCTTGTTGCTGATCTTAGAGGAAAAGCTTTTAACCTTTCACCACTGAGTATGATGTTAACTACAGGCTTGCCATATATGGTCTTCATTATGTTGAGGAATGTTTCTTCTATGCCCAATTTGTTATGACTTTTTAATCATGAATGGAAATTGAACTTGTCAAGCACTTTTTCTGCATCTCTGGAAATGATTCTCTGATTTTTTCTTTTCTTTTGTTCTATTAATGTGATGTATCACATTTTTTTCATTGTGTATATGGAACCATTCTTGCATCCCAGGAAGGAATCCCAATTGATCATGGTGTACAATCTTTTTAATGTACTGTTGAATTCAGTTTGCTAGTAGTTTTTGAGAATATTTGCATCCATACTAATCAAGGATATTGGCCAGTAGATTTAATCTTATAGGGCTTTTATTTAGCCTTGGAATCAGGGTAATGCTAGCCTCATAAAATGAGTTTGGTATGCTCCTTTTATTTTATTTTATTTTATTATTTTATTTTATTTTATTTTATTTTATTTTTATTTTATTTTATTTTAATTCCAGTATAGTTGTGTATAATGTTATATTAGATTCAGGTGTAGAACACAGTAATTCAGTACATCACACTGCCAATTCAGTACATCACCCAGTGCTCATCACAAGCTCACTACTTAATCCCCATCACCTATTTCACCTATCCATTCACCTACCTCCCCTCTGATGACCAAAAGATTGTTCTCTATAGTTAAGATTTTGTTTCTTGGTTTGTCTCTCTCTCTTTTTCTTCCTTTGCTCATTTGCTTTGTTTCTTAAATTCCACATATGAGTGAAATCATATCATATTTGTGCTGTTCTGACTGACTTATTTCACTTAGCATTATACTCTCTAGCTCCATCCATGTCATTGCAAATGGCAAGATCTCATTCTTTTTTATGCCTAGGTTATATATATATATATATATATATATATATATATATATATATATATACACACACACACACACACACACACATACATGCCTCCTCTTCTTTATCCACTCATCTATCAATGGACAGTTGAGCTGATTCCATAATTTGTTTACTGTAAATAATGCAACTATAAACATAGGGGACATATATCCCTTTAAATTGGTGTTTTTGTATATTTTGGGTAAATATCCAGTAGTGTGATTACTGAATAAGAGGGCAGTTTGATTTTTAACTTTTTGAGGAACCTCCACACTGTTTTAAAGAATGGCTGCACCAGTTTACATTCCCACCAACAGTGCAAGAGGGCTCCTTTTTCTCCACATCCTCACCAACACCTGTTGTTTCTTGTGTTTTTGACTTGAGCCATTTTGACAGGTGTGAGGTGATATTATAGTTTTGATTTCTCTTTCCCTGATGATGAATGACTTTGAGCATTTTTAATGTTTCTGTTGGCCATCTAGATGTATTCTTTGGAGAAATGTCTGTTTATGTGTTCAGCCCATTTTTAATTGGATTTTGGGGGGTGTTGAATTTCATAAGTTTTTTTAAATATATTTGGGGTACTTACTCTTAATAGATATGTCACTTGCAAATATCTTCTCCCATTTAGTAGGTTGCCTTTCGGTATTGTTGACAATTTCCTTCATTGTGCAGATGCTTTTTATTTTGATGTAGTCTCAATAGTTTATTTTTGCTTCTATTTCCCTTGTCTAAGGAGACATATCTAGAAAATGTTGCTATGGCCAATATCAGAGACATTACTGTCTTAGCTCTCTTCTAGGATTTTTATGTTTCAGGTTTCACATTTAGATCTTTAATCCATTTTGAGTTTATTTTTGCGTATGCTCTAAGAAAGTGGTCCAGTTCCATTCTTCCACATGTAGCTGACCAGTTTTCCCAACACAATTTGTTGAAAAAACTGTCTTTTTCCCATAGACTATTGTTTCTTCCTCTGTCGAAATTTAATTGACCACATAATCATGGGTTTATTTCTGGGATTTCTATTACGTCCCAGTGATCTATGTGTCTATTTTTGTGCCAGTACCACCCTGTTTTGAAAACTATATCTTTGCAATACAACTTGAGGTCTGGAATTGTGATACTTTCAGGTTAGCTTTTCTTTTTCAAAACTGTTTTAGCTATTTGGAGGCTTTTGTGGTTCCATATAAATTTCAGAATTGTTTATGCATTAAATCAGTAGATTGCTCTAGGTAGTATAGACATTTTAACAATATTTGTTCTTCCAATCCATGAACATGGAATGCCTTTCCAATTCCTTATGTTATCTTCATTTCTTTCATCAGTGCTTTATAGTTATCAGAGTACAGGTGATTTACCTCTTTGGTTAGGTTTATTCCTAGGTATTTTACTATTTTTAGTGCAATTGTAAATAGGATTTTTTAAAATTTCTCTTTCTGCTGCTTCATTATTGGTGCATAGAAATGAAATAGATTTCTTTACACTGATTTTGTATCCTGTGACTTTACTGCATTAATTTATCAGTTTTAGCAGTTTTTTGGATTTTCTATATAGAGTATCCTGTCATCTGCAAATAGAGAAAGTTTTACTTCTTCCTTACCAATTTGGATGTCTTTTATTTCTTTTTGTTGTCTAATTGCTATGGCTAGGACTTCCAATACTGTGTTGAATAAAAGTGGTAAAGGTGGACATCCTTGTCTTGTTCCTGTTTTTAGGGGGAAAGATTTCAGATTTTACCCATTGAGTATGATATTTAGTGTGGGTTTTTGACATATGGCCTTTATTATGTTGAGGTATGTTCCCTCAAAACCTAATGTTGAGGGCTTTTACCATGAATGGATGTGGTACTTTGTCAAATGGTTTTTCTGCATTTATTGAAATTATTATATGGTTTCTGTCCTTTCTCTTATTGAGGTGATGTATCACATGGATTGATTTGTAAATACTGAGCAACACTTGCATTCCATGAATAAATCCCATTTGATTGTGGTGAATGACTTTTCTAATGTATTGCTGGATTTAGTTTCCTAGTATTTGTTGAAGATTTTTGTATTTATGTTCATCAGAGATATTGGTCAGTAGTTCTCTTTTTTGTGGTATTTTTATTTGGTTTTGGTATCAGAGTGATAGTGGCCTCATACAATGAATTCAGAATTTTTTCCTTCTTTTTGTATGTTGTATAGTTTGAGAAGAATTAAGTAATAACTCTTCTTCAAATGCTTGGTAGAATTCACCTGTGGAGTCTTCTGGTCCTGGACTTTTGTTTGTTGGGAGTTTTTTGATTACTGATTCAAACTCCTTCCTGGTAGTTAGTCTTTTAAATTTTCTATTTCTTTCTGGTTCAGTTTTGGTAGGTTATATGTTTCTAGGAATTTATCCATTTCTTCTAGGGAGTCTAATTTGTTGGCATATAGTAATTCATAATATACTGTTATGATTTTTTATATTTCTGTGGTGTTGGTTGTTCTTTTTTTTCTCTTTCATTTGTGATTTTATTTATTTGAGGACTTTCTCTCTCTCTCTCTTTCCCTCTGTTTGGGTGAGGCTGGCTGGAGGTTAATCAATTTTGTTTTTTTCAAAGAACCAGCTCCCGGTTTCATTGATCTGTTCTATTTGTTTTTGTTTGTTAGTTTTGTTTTGCTTTAGTTTCTATATCATTTATTTCTGTGCTAATCATTATTATTTCCTTCCTTCTTCTGGATTTGGGTTTTGTTTGTTCTTTTTCTAGCTACTTTAAGTATAAGGTTAGGCTGTTTATTTGAGATATCATTTTTATTTCTTCTTTGATTTCTTGCTTGACACATTCATTGTTTAGTAGCATATTATTTAACTTCCATATATTTGTGGTCTTTCCAGATTTTTTTTCTTGTGGTTGATTTCTAGTTTCATAGCATTATGGCCAGAAAAGATACATGGTATGACTTACATCTTCTTGAATTTGTTGGGGCTGCCTTTGTGGCTTAAGATATGACCTATTCTGGGGAATGTTCTGTGTGCACTTGAAAAGAATGAGTATTCTGCTCTTTTAAGATGAAATGTTCTGAATGTATCTGTTAAATCCATCTAGTTCAGTATGTCATTCAAAGCCAATGTTTCCTAGATAATCTGTGAATCAATGTAAGTGTGGTGTTAAAGTCCCCTACTATTATTGTATTATGACTGGTTAGTTCTTTTATATTTGTTATTGACTGTTTTATGTATTTGTGTGCTTCCATGTTGGCTGCATATATATTTGCAATTGTTATATTTTTTTGTTGGATATTCCTTTGTCATTATATAGTTTTTCTTTGTCTCTTTTTACAAATTTTGTTTTAAAGCCTATTTTGGCTGCCCCCTCCAGAACTGCCCAACCAGTTCATGACCCCTCGGACTGGTGCAGCCTGACAGAGGGGAAGTGGCTGGCTCTGGGCCAGCTGGTGTCAGGGTGAGGATGCTGGGAAGGGGTTGGGGGCACCACTGGGGCCAAGCATCCCTCTCCTGGGCCCACTGGTCTCCATCCCCTACCTGCCCCACCTACCACATGCCTGGCTGCCCTGCACTGTCATGACCCCCGGCTACCTCTGGAGCCCCAGGTGGAATTCCAATAGTAGTCAGACATTATCATCCTGCCATACTATAGAACCATGTTCATCAGATGAATTTTTCCAAGCCCTTAATCACGCTGAGCAAACATCTAAAAAGAGGGAAAACTATTTGAGACATAAAGAATTATGTGATGTAATTCTAGTTGTGGTGATTGCAGAAATCCAGCTCATAAATTGGTGCTCTTGTCTGTCCCAGATTACTTTGTTGCCATGTTTACTAAAGATGTCAAGGAAGAAAAACAAGAAGAAATAAAAATGGAAGTGTTAAACTAAATTCACTATGGTTCTTGATTCAGTATGCACATACAGGCTGCCTTGAATTAAAAGAAAATAATATTGAATGCCTACTATCTACAGCTTGCCTCCTTCACCTTTCACAGGTTGTGGAAGCTTGCTGTAAGTTTTTCATGAAACCGCTTTACCCATACAACAACCATCTTAGAAACTGTTCTTTTGCTGATGCCCAAAGTTGTACAGATTTGCATAAAGTGGCTCAAAATTATACTATGGAAAAATTCATGGAAGCAATTTGAAACCAAGAATTGGTATTATTACCAGCCAGTGAAATTTCAAAGCTCTTGGTGAGTGATGACATGGGAACATACCTAATGAGCAGACAATACTGAATGAACTTCTTACTTGGGTCCATCATGACTTGGAACAGAGATGGAAAGATCTCAGTAAAATTTTGGCTTATGTTAGGCTACCTTTTCTTGCATCACAGATTAAAGAAAATAAAATTAGAAAAATCCTAGTAGACTTTGAAAAGAATCTGAGCAATTAAGTAACCAGATGACTGACTTCAGTCCTGCACTCTCAAATATTCATTACACTATATTTGCATGATATTGAGAGATACTTAAAATTTCTGTTAACCAGGATATAGATGATAATCATAACCATAAGATCTTAGAGTGGAAGAGTAATCAGTTAGCCTAATACATATTGTACAAAGGAAGTAACAGACCAAAAAGTAAAACCATATGCACAAATCATAAAGTAATATCATAAATTTCTGTCCTTCTACATTGTAGTTTTATTTGCCTTCGCTGCTTGTCTAATCACTAAGTAAACTCTGCAGTAAATATTAAAGGGGATCCTTTAAATGAAGAGAGAGGTCAAAAGTAACATAGACCATAATGGAACAGAGACAATATACAAAAACAGTGACATTACAGGTAATACAATGGTATTAATTCATATCTTTCAATAGCTACTCTGAATGTAAATGGACTAAATGTTCCGATCAAAAGACACAGAGTAGCAGATTGGATTGAAAAAAAAAAGACCCATCGATATGCTGTCTACAAGAGACTCATTTTAGACCCCAAAACACCTCCAGATTGAAAGTGGGGGGGATGGAGAACCACTTACCATGATAATGGACAACAACTGAAAGCTGGGGTAGCAATCCTTATTATCAGACAAACTAGATTTTAAATGAAAGACTGTAATAAGAGATGAAGAGGGACACTATGTCAAATTAAAGGGTCTATCCAAAAAGAAGATCTAACAATTGAAAATATGTATGCCACTAACATGGGAGCAGCCAATTACATAAATCAATTAGTAACAAAATTAAGGAAACACACTGATAACAATACAGTAATTGTAGGGTACTCACAACAATGGAAAGATTATAAAGCAGAAGATCAACAAGGAAACAAGGGCTTTGAATGACACACTGGACCAGTTGGACTTCACAGATCTATTCAGAGTACCCCATCCTAAAGCAACAGAATACACATTCTTCTCTAATGCACATGAAACAGTCTCCAGAATAGACCACACACTGGGTCACTAATCAGGTCTCAACCAGTACCAAAAGAGTGGGATTATTCCCTGCATATTTTCAAACCACAGTGCTTTGAAACTTGAACTCAATCACAAGAGGAAATTTGGAAAGGATACAAAAGCATGGAGATTAAAGAGCATCTTACTAAAGAATGAATGAATCAAACTGGAAATTAAAGAATTAAAAAATCATGGAAACAAAGGAAATTGAAAACACAATGGTTCAGAACTTTGGGATGCAGCAAAGGCAGTCCTAAGAGGGAAGTATATAGCAATACAAGCCTTTCTCAAGAAACAAGAAAAGTCTCAAATTCATAATGTAACCTTACACCTAGAGGAACTGGAGAAAGAACAGCAAATAAAGCCTAAACCCAGCAGGAGAAGAGAATAATAAAGACTAAAGCAGAAATCAGTGAAATAGAAACCAAAAGAACAGTAGAGCAGATCAATGAAACTAGGAGCTGGTTTTTTGAAAGAATTCCTAAGATCAATAACTCCCTAGCCAGACTTATCAAAAAGGAAAGAGAAAGGACTCAAATAAATAAAGTCATAAATGAAAGAGGAGAGATCACATTCAACACTGAAGAAATACAAACAATTATAAGAATATACTCTGAGCAACTATATGCCATCAAATAAGGCAATCTGGAAGAAATGGATGCATTCATAGAAACTTATAAACTACCAAAACTGAAACAGGAAGAAATAGAAAACCTGAACAGACCCATAACCAGCAAGGAAATTGAAGCAGTAATCAAAAATCTCCCAACAAGCAAGAGTCCAGGGCCAGATGGCTTCCCAGGGGAATTTTGCAAAACATTTAAAGAAGAATTAATACCTATTCTTCCAAAGCTGGTTCAAAAAAAAAATAGAAACGAAAGGAAAACTTCCAAACTCACTCTATGAGGCCAGCATCACCTCGATTCCCAACACCAAAGACTCACTAAAAAGGAGAATTACAGACCAATATCTCTGATGAACATGGATGCAAAAATTCTCACCAAGATATTAGCCAATAGGATCCAACAGTACATTAAAAAGATTATTCACCACGACCAAGTGGGATTAATTCCTGGGCTGCAAGGGTGGCTCAACATCCACAAATCAATCAATGTGATACGCTACATTAATAAAAGAAAGAACAAGGACCATATGATCCTTTCGATGGATGCAGAAAAAAACCTTTGACAGAGTACAGCATCCTTTTTTGATTAAAACTCTCCACAGTGAAGGGATAGAGGGCACATACCTCAATATCATAAAAGCCCACAGCAAATATCATTCTCAATGGGGAAAAACTGAGAGTTCTCCCTGTAAGGTCAGGAACATGGCAGGGATGTCCAGTCTCACCACCGTTGTTCAACATAATATGAGAAGTTCTAGCCTCAGCAATCAGACAACAAACAGAAATAAAAGGCATCCAAATCAGCAAATAAGTCAAACTCTCACTCTTTGCAGATGACATGATAGTCTATGTGGAAAACCCAAAAGACTCCACCTCAAAATTGCTAAATCTCATACAGGAATTCATCAGAGTGGCAGGATATAAAATTAACACACAGAAATCAGTTGTGTGTCTCTACACTAACAATGAGACAGAATAAAGGGAAATTAAGGAATCAATCCCATTTACAATTGCACCAAAAACCATAAGATACCTAGGAATAAACCTAACCAAAGAGGCAAAGGATCTCTGCCCTGAAAACTATAAAACACTTGTGAAAGAAATTGAGGAAGACACAAAGAAATGGAAAAACATTCCATGCCCATGGATTGGAAGATTAAATATTGTTAAAATGTCTATGGTACCCAGAGCAATCTATACATTCAAAGCAATTCCTATCAGAACACCATCAATATTTTTCACAGAGCTGGAACAAATCATCCTAAAACTTGTATGGACCCAGAAAAGACCCTGAATAGCCAAAGCAATGTTGAAAAAGTAAAGCAAAACTGATGGCATCACAATGCCTGGCTTCAAGCTATATTACAAAGCTGTAATCATCAAGACAGCATGGTACTGGCACAAACACAGACACCTAGATCAATGGGACAAAATAGGGAACCCCAAAATGGACCCTTAACTCTATAGTCAACTAATCTTTGATAAAACAGGAAAGAACATCCAATGGAAAAAAGACAGTCTCTTCAACAAATGGTGCTGGGAAAATTGGACAGCCACATGCAGAGGAATGAAACTGGACCATTTTCTTACACCATACACAAAAATAAACTCCAAAAGGATGAAAGACCTAAATGCGAGAAAGGAATCCATCAAAATTTTAGAGGAGAACACAGGCAGGAACCTCTTTGAACTTAGGCACAGCAACTTCTTGTTAGACACATCTTCAAAGGCAAGGGAAACAAAAGCAAAAATGAACTATTGGGCCTGTGTCAAGATAAAAACCTTTTGCACAGCAAAGGAAACAGTCAACAAAACCAAAAGACAACCTACGGAATGGGAGAAGATATTTGCAAATGTCTTATCAGATAAAGGGCTAGTATCCAAGATCTATAAAGGACTTATCAAACTCAACAACAAAAGAACAAATAATCCAATCATGAAATGGGCAGAGCACATGAATAGACATTTCTCCAAAGAAGACATGCACATGGCCAACAGACACATGAAAAAAATGTTCAACATTACTTGGTGTCAGGGAAATACAAATCAAAACCACAATGAGAAACCACCTCACACTTGTCAGAATGGTTAAAATTAATAAGTCAGGAAATGACAGATGTTGGTGAGGATACAGAGAAAGGGAAACCCATTCACTTCTGGTGGGAATGCAAGGTAGTATGGAAAACAGTATGGAGGTTCCTCAAAAAGTTAAAAATAGAGCTACCCTATGACACAGCAATTGCACTACTAGGTATATACCGCAAAGATACAAATGTAGTGATCCAAAGGGGCAAATGCAGCCCAATGTTTATAGCAGCAATGTCCACAATAGCTGAACTATGGAAAGAGCCCAGATGTCCATCAACAGGTAAATAGGTAAAGGAGATGTCGTATATACATAAAATGGAATATTGCTCAGCCATCAAAAAATGAAATATTGCCATTTGCAATGATGTAGATGGAACTAGAGGGTATTATGCTACATGAAGTAAGTCAATCAGAGAAAGACAATTGTTATATGATTCCACTCATATGTGGAATTTAATACACAAAACAGAGGCGCATAGGGGAAGGGATCGAAAAATACAAGACAAAATCAGAGAGGAAGACAAACTATAAGAGACTCTTAATCATAGGAAACAAACTGAGGGTTGCAAGAGGGGAGAGGGGTAGGGAGATGGAGTAACTGGGTGACAGGCATTAAGTAGGGAATGTGGTGGAATGAGCACTAGGTGTTATATACAGTTGAATCACTAAACTCTACCTCTGAAACTAATAATACACTCTATGTTAATTAATTGAATTTAAGTAAAAAAATAAATTCTATTTTGTCTGATACAATTATTTGTACTCTGGATTTATTTTGTCATCCCTTTGCTTGACAAATATTTCTCCATTCCCTCACTTTCAAACTGCAGGTGTCTTTAGTTCTGATATGGGTCTCTTATAGGCAGCATACAGATGGATCTTGATTTTTTATCCACTCTGTCCCTTTATGTCTTTTCATTGGGACATTTAGTCCATTTACATACAAAATAATTATTGATTTCTACTTGAGCACCACTGCAAGGAGGAACTTAATCTGCCAAGATCCAAGCATTGATTGTATAAGCCCTGCCACTGTTCTCCATCACAACTTGATTTCCTGTGGTCAAGTCCTCAGATTTTCCCCACATTCCCCATGAGGTGAGATTTGAATTGTCCTTCCATGAAGTGAACCACAATGCTGGGGGAGCTAGATGTTTACCTTGTGCTCTCTTTCTTTTTTTCCTATTGGAGGAACCATAAACCCCAGTGTCCCTCTCACTATTGCACAGTCTCTGACTATGGTAGCAATGATATGGTCAGAATGTATCCATTCCTCTTACCCTTTCAATGCATTCCTTCTCATTCTTTGTGGTCCAGGGGGTTACTTCAGCCTCACCCATGAGTTGTGGGATTTTCACAATGATGTCTTGTCAATTATTTGCTAATTTGTCTTCTTGTGAGGAGGAATGAATCCAGAAACGTTCTATGTTGCCATCTTGATCCAGATAGATTTATTTTTAACCACTAGTTAATTAACTGGACTGTGTGTACTATAATGTGAATCAAAGCAAAAGAAAAGGTAGAAAATATTTAATCAGAGTTCTTGGGCAGGAATTTATTTTAATTTCAATGATCAACTTTTAGGAAGAAAATGAAAGAAACATATAATCAGGCTCCACATAAAGAATAGTAGATAAATACATTATCTATGTAATGTCCAACTTGTTGCATTAAAATCCTCAAGTCTATTTGGTGGATCATTTTCCCAACATGTGAATTTACCTATCAAATAGTGTTGTACCTCAATAAATGAGTTGAATATTCTCTCCAGATAAGTAAGAAAAATGTACTAGTAAAAAATCAAGAACCCTGAAAACAGATCATCAAGTTTTAAAAACTGGTTCTGCCACTTGATATGAATGTGATTTCAAATAAATCATTTATTTCTCCTTTCCTCACTTTCTTCAGCTCTAAAGTGAGAGAGATAAAAGTAGTATTTACTTCAAAGGGTTATTGAGATGATTAAATTAGCTAATGTATATAGGACATTTATGAGGTTTTTTTTTTAAGATTTTATTTATGTATTTGACAGAGAGAAACACAGCAAGAGAGGGAACACAAGCAGGGGGAGTGGGAGAGGGAGAAGCGGGCTTCCTGATGAGCAGGGATCCTGATGTGGGGCTCAATCCCAGGACCCTGGTATCATGACCTGAGCCAAATGCAGATGCTTAACGACTGAGCCACCCAGGTGCCCCAAAAGTTTTTGACATATACTAAGAATTAGCATTACTATTATCTAAGTACATGAAGTGATTTTTTTAATGAGAAAGATACCAAAAAGTTGCATCCTAGTTCCATGCAGAATTGAAAAAAAAAAAAGTAAATGTTTTAAAAATAAGGTAAAAAGTGACTGTGTTTCAAATTGGTACATAAGGAAGACTTTCTTTCCAGCAGTGTAACAAAATGTTAGAAAGTGGGAAGCCTCTTTCATTGTTAAAGAAGATAACACATTGCCACCTATTGTGCATAGTTTAGATCTATGCTATCCAATACAGTAGCTACTAACCACAGTGGTTATTAGGCACTGGAAATGTGGCTAATCAGAATTTAATTATGCTATAAGTGTAAAATACACACTAGAGTTTGAAGATTTAATAAGAATGTAAAATAAAGCTTAAATATCTTATTAATATTTTATATAGATTATATGATGTAATGATATTTTTGACAATATTTAACTCATTTACCTGGGTTAAATGAAATATATTAATTATATTAATCACAACTGTTTTGTTTTTACTTTTATATTATAACCACTAGAAAATTTAAAATTATAAAATTATACATGGGCTTGAATTGTTTTTCTGTTGGACAGCAGTTTTAGACCATTGTTACTCCAAGTGTGATCTGTGAATCAGCAACATCACCCAGGAGATTGTTAGAAATTTAGAATCTCAGGCTTTGTCCCAGATCACTAAATTACTTTTTGCCATCTAACAAGATTTTCAGGTAATTCCTAAGAACATTACAGTTTGAGAAGTGCTGCATTCATTAGCCTAAAAACACTTATCAGTATAACATTTTAGGTCCTAGTCCCAGAAACCTACACGATGACTTAATGACTAATGCTTGTATTTTATAGGATGATCCAACTAGAAAAAAAGGTTTCCTGAATTTTGGTTTTTAAATGTTTTTTCATTGGTTATAATTTATGATTTTTCCATAGTTGAGAGCAGAAGCTGGATGGGTATTCAATAACAGTCTTCCACTATTTATCTAAGAGGGCATTTTTAGTGAGGTGAGAGGCCTGGGGTACCTTGAGATGGGGGATATTACAGGACATCTAGTCTTCTGGCACTAGGATAAAAACACAAATTATTATAGCCACATATTGTTATGAGAGAAAAGGGCTAAGGCATTTGACTTTCTATAGGCAGAAAAATTACACTTACAAAATCTAATGTTTTCTTCTCATGTAAAATCAGTGTAAAACATCTGATTACAGATCCCTCCATAGGAGGGACACTAACAGCCTATGTTGATTTGAAATAATAAAAAAAAAATTTAAAAAGATACCTAATGAAATAAGAATTTTGCTTCATAATTTTAAGTTTGAGAAATACAATCAGAAAAAAAAAACAGGGAAATTCAATAATATAAATTCAAAATAGAGAATGAAATTCTGGGTATATATGCAACATCAACATTTTAAGAAGAATTGTATGTGGGGATTTTTTTTATTACAGTGAGTGTTTAATTAGTAAATATGAAAAAAAATGGGGCACGTGGGTGGCTCAGTCATTAAGCATCTGCCTTCGGCTCAGGTCATGATCTCAGGGTCCTGGGATCGAGCTCCACATTGGGCTCCCTGCTCCACGGGAAGCCTGCTTTTCCCTCTCCCACACCCCCTGCTTGTGTTCCCTCTCTCACTGTGTCTCTCTTTGTCAAATAAATAAATAAAATCTTTAAAAAAATAGTAAATATGAAGACTGAAATAAAGGTAAAATAACATTTTTTTTGGTAAAGTACATATTTGTCAATCTTAGGATGCACTACCTAAGTAAAGCAACCTGGGAAGAGAATAAGTTTGGCCGTAGATACAAGGTATTTCAGCAAAGTACTGGAGGCAATTAACAGCATCAAATTTAGCAAAGAGGACAGATAATGTTAAAAAAATTTCTGTAATAACATCCAAATTATATGATGTAATTAGAGGCTGCCAACTTCTATTTGTTCTGGCATAGTATCTTGGCTCTCAAAACTAAACTTTATTATAGAATTATTTTTTTATAAAAATAGCCATTAAGGTCATTAACAAACCATATGATTGTATGAACTGTATCATTGCCAGAGTAAATGTATCATGTAATGACATGAATAAATGTAAAATTACACTATTAAATATGTGTCTCTGTCCACCGTAACTGATGTTTAAGTGGATAAAAATTAGTTAGCACATGCTACTTCTCTTCATTTGGGGTCATTCCATGCTATAAATCATTGCTGTCCTCTCATATTTCTAATCAATTCAATCCTCTCATTTATCTTATCTTATAGCTGGGTTTGCCAGACCTAACAGATAAAAATAGAAGACACCCAGTTAAACTTGAACTTCAGATAAACAGGGAATAATATTTTAGTATTAATATGTTGTATGCAATGATATTTGTTGTTTATCTGAAATTCAGATTTAACTTGGTATCCTATATTTTATCTAGGAAGCTTACTTCTGTCCTTTGTTTTCAGGCATTATTACTAACCTGCCATTTCCAAATCATCCTTTCCCAGATGTAAAACATTGATTGACAATGAAAACTTTTCTGAAATACACACATAAAATAAAGATGCTAACAAAGATCTGTCCTCATCAAAGACAAGAAAATCCATATTTGTATGTTTCCTTTCAAAATATAGCATTCTGGGAAGAAGTGGTGAAAGTGGAACATATAAATTCTCAACAAACTAGATATCTACCCTTTAAGTCAAAGCCTGGGGTCATTTTAGTAACTCAAATTCAGCCTCTCTCCATTTTTTTTAACTTGTATTTTTAGTCTGTCTCTAGGACATGCAATATTCTAAAAATTTTACCACAAGGTATTGAACATTGTTCTTTTTTTCTCTCTTAATTTTTTTCTGTTCTAACCAAACTTTACTTTTTGTAATCATCACTCTTCCTGTGCCCTATCAAGTCATTCTCACCAGTCTATTGCACACGTGCACACACACACACACACACACACACACATGCACACAGTTTCTCTCTCTGTGTCACTTTAGTTTTTGCTCTCTAAAGGGGAATATTGTCAGAGGTCAATTTTTTCATAGTTTCCTTTTGACTAAAGCAGGACTATTTTTTGTTGCAAAATAAAAGAATAGATTTTAAAATGTTTTATTTGCCATCAATTGACATATCAAAGGTTTCTGTTACTTATCACGGGACTTGTTAAAAATAAGGGGTGGGCGAGATATTATCATTTTGCTTCTCACATTGAATTTGTTCTATCAAAGGACCCTGTGGTTTTTAAGAATTGCTTTCACTTTCTTTGTCTCTTCCTATTTCTCACAGTGCTGTGCTTTTTCTGCCAGGGTCCTTTAATGTCTTTAGCAATAACCAATTTGAGATTGGCAAGGAAACTGACATACAAAAAAAAAAATCAATAGCATTTTTTAAAGATTAAGTTGAGCTCTTACCATCTTCCATTAAAATGGGTTCTGTGCTCTAACTTTAGACATCTTTTTATGAAAAGAACATAAGGATTGAAATGATACACAGATATCCTCAGAGATGAAAATTACTGTAGGAGTGAGGTATCAAAAAAATTATACTCAAATTGTATGTAGCAAGATGTCTAAGAATGCACACCTCATTACAAAATTCAAAATTCTTCAAATGTGTTGAACATTTTGTTCATATCCTCCATCAGTAATAAAATGTCGTATGCCACCCAATCATCCCAGGCTTTTCCCACACTATCACCTATTGAAGGCTTTAGTATATCTCTAAGTCTTAGAAGCTTGAACATTATCCTGGATGACTTAATATTCATATGTTTGACCCTGGCTTTTGAGTTGCTTGCCCACCTCATCCAACAATTTTATTTTCATAATCACAATTCTATCCAGTAAACACAACAGAATGCAAATGACCGATGTTTCATAGTTATTTCCATTTGTCAATGTCTGAATTGCAAGATCTATTAGCCATCCATCCTTTCTTGTGCCATTATCTCTATAAATCTTTTTTTTTAACATATAATGTATTATTTGTTTCAGAGGTACAGGTCTGTGATTCATCAGTCTTACACAATTCACAGTGTTCACCATAGCACATACCCTCCCCACTGTCCATCACCCAGCCTCCCCATCCTTTCCAACCCCCACCACTCCAGCAACCCTCAGTTTGTTTCCTGAGATTAAGAGTTTTTTATGGTTTGTCTCTCTCACTGGTTTCATCTTGTTCCATTTTTTTCTCCCTTCCCCTATGATCCTCTAATTTGTTTCTCAACTACTTCATACCAGTGAGATAATATGATACATGTCTTTCTCTGACTGACTTATTTCGCTTAGCATAATACTCTCTAGTTCAATCCATGTAATTGCAAATGGGAAGATTTTGTGTTTTTTGATGGCTGCATAATATTCCATTGTATATATACCACATCTTCTTTACACATTCATCGGTAGATGGACATCTTGGCACTTTCCATAGATTTGCTTCTGTGGACATTGCTGCTATAAACATTGGAGTGCACATGCCCCTTCGGATCACTACATTTGTATCTTTGGGGTAAATACCCAGTAGTGCAATTGCTGGGTCAAAAGGTAACTCTATTTTCAAACTTTGAGGAACCTCCATACTGTTTTCCAGAGTGGCTGCACCAGCTTGCATTCCCATCAAAAGTGTAGGAGGAGTCCCATTTCTCCAAATCCTCGCCAACATCTGCCGTTTCCTGATGTGTTAATTTTAGCCATTTTGACTGGTGTGAACTGGTAGCTTATTGAGGTTTTGATTTGTATTACCCTGATGCCAAGTGATGTTGAACACTTTTTCATGTGTCTGTTGGCCATTTATATGTCTTCTTTGCAGAAAAGTCTGTTCATGTCTTCTGCCCATTTCTTGATTGGATTATTTGTTCTTTGGGTGTTGAGTTTGATAAGTCTTTATAGATTTTGGATAATAGCCCTTTATCTGATATGTAATTTACAAATATCTTCTCCCATTCTGTCAGTTGTCTTTTGGTTTTCTTGATTGTTTCCTTTGCTGTGCAAAAGCCTTTTATCTTGATGAAGTCCAATTGTTCATTTCTGCCCTTGCTTCCCTTGCCTTTGGTGATGTGTCTAGGAAGAAGTTGCTGCAGTTGAGGTCGGAGAGGTGCTGCCTATGTTCTCCTAAAGGATTCTGATGGATTCCTGTCTCACATTTAGGTCTTTAATCGATTTGGAGTCTATTTTTGTGTGTGGTGTAAGGAAATGGTCCAGTTTCATTCTTCTGCATGTGGCTGTCCAATTTTCCCAGCACCATTTGTTGAAAAGACTGTCTTTTTTCCATTGGACATTCTTTCTTGCTTTGTCGAAGATTAGTTGACCATAGAGTTGAGGGTCCATTTCTGGGCTCTCTATGCTCTTCCATTGATCTATGTGTCTGTTTCTGTGCCACTACCATACTGTCTTGATAATTACAGCTTTGTAATAGAGCTTGAAGTCCGGAATTGTGATGCCACCAGCTTTGCTTTTCTTTTTCAACATTCCTCTAGATATTCAGGGTCTTTTCTGGTTCCATACAAATTTTAGGATTATTTGTTCCATTTCTTTGAAAAGAGTGGATGGTTTTTGATAGGGATTACATTAAATGTGTAGATTGCTCTAGGTAGCATAGACATTTTCACAATAATTGTTCTTCCAATCTATGAGCATGGAATGTTTTCCCATTTCTTTGTGTCTTCCTCAATTTCTTTCATGAGTATTTTATAGTTTTCTAAGTACAGATCCTTTGCCTCTTTGGTTAGATTTATTCCTAGGTATCTTATGGTTTTGCGTGCAATTGTAAATGGGATCAACTCCTTAATTTCTCTTTCTTCTGTCTTGTTGTTGGTGTACACAAATGTCACTGAGTTCTATGGATTGATATTATATCCTGTGACTTTACTGAATTCCTGTATGAGTTCTAGAAGTTTTGGGGTGGAGTCTTTTATGTTTTCCACATAAAGTATCATGTCATCTGTAAAGAGTGAGAGTTTGACTTCTTCTTTACCAATTTGGATGCTTTTTATTTCTTTTTGTTATCTGGTTGCTGAGGCTAGGACTTCTAGTACTATGTTAAATAGCAGTGGTGACAGTGGACATACCTGCAGTGTTCCTGACCTTTGGGGGAAAGCTCTCAGTTTTACCTCATTGAGAATGATATTCACTGTTGCTTTTTCACATATGGCTTTTAAGATATTGAAGTATGTACCCTCTATTCCCACACTCTGAAGAGTTTTAATCAAGAAAGAATGCTGTACTTTGTCAAATGCTTTTTCTACATCTATTGAGAGAATAATATAGTTCTTGTTCTTCCCTTTATTAATGTATTGCCACACATTGATTGATTTGTGGATGTTTAACCACACTTGCAGTCCAGGAATAAATTCCACTTCGTGGTGGTGACTAAACTTTTTAATATTCTGTTGGATCCTATTAGCTAGTATTTTGGTGAGAATTTTTGCATCCATGTTCATCAGGGATACTGGGCTCTAATTTTCCTTTTTGATGGGGTTTTTCTCTGGTTTTGGGATCAAGGTAACACTGGCCTCATAAAATCAGTTTGGAATTTTCCTTCCAATTCTATTTCTTGGAACAGTTTCAGAAGAATACGTATTAATTCTTCTTTAAATATTTGGTAGAATTCCCCTGGGAATCCTTCTGGACCTAGGCCCTTGTTTGCTGGGAGATTTTTGATTACTGCTTCAATTTCCTTACTACTTCTGGGTCTGTTCAGTTTTCTATTTCTTCCTGGTTCAGTGTGGTAGTTTATACATCTCTAGGATGCATCCATTTCTTCCATATTATCTAATTTGCTGGCATATAGTTGCTCACAATATGTTCTTATAATTGTTTGTATTTCCTTGGTGTTGGTTGTGAGCTCTCTTCTTTCATTCATGATTTTAGTTATTTCGGTTATTTCTCTTTTCTTTTTGATTAAGTCTGGCCAGGGACTTATCAATCTTGTTAATTCCTTCAAAGAAAGAGTTCCTAGTTTCGTTGATCTGTTCTACTGTTCTTTTAGTTTCTATTTCATTGATTTCTGCTCTGATCTTTATTATTGTTCTTCTCCTGCTGGGTTTAGGCTATATTTGCTGTTATTTCTCCAGCTCTTTAAGGTGTAGGGTTAGCTTCTATATTTAAGACCTTTCTTGTTTCATGAGAAAGGCTTGTATTGCTATGTACTTTCCTCTTAGGACAACCTTTGCTGCATCCCAAAGATTCTGAACAGTTGTGTTTCCATTTTCATTTGTTTCCATGAAATTGTAATTCATCTTTAATTTCCTGGTTGACCCATTCATTCTTTAGTAGGATGTTCTTTAGCTTCCATGTATTTGAGTTCTTCCCGACTTTCCTCTTGTGATTGAGTTCTAGTTTCAAAGCACTGTGGCCTGAAAATATGCAGGGAATGATCCCAATCTTTTGGTACCAGTTGAGACCTGATTTGTGACCTAGGATGTGATCTATTCTGGAGAATGTTCCATGGGCACTAAAGAATGTGTATTCTGTTGCTTTGGGATGGAATGTTCTGAATATATCTGTGAAGTCCATCCGGTCCAGTGTGTCATTTAAGGTCTTTATTTCTTTGTTGATCTTTTGCTTAGATGATCTGTCCATTTCAGTGAGGGGGGTGTTAAAATCCCTCACTATTATTGAATTGTCAATGTATTTCTTTGATTTTGTTATTAATTGGCTTATATAATTGGGTGTCTTCATGTTAGAGGCATAGATATTGACAATTGTTAGATCTTCTTGTTGGATAGACCCTTTAAGTTAGATAGTGTCCTTCCTCATCTCTTATTATATTTTTTTGGCTTAAAATCTAATTTGTCTGATATAAGGATTGCCACCCCAGCTTTCTTTTGGTGTCCTTTAGCATAGTACATAGTTCTCCACCCCCTCACTTTCAATCTGGGGGTGTCTTTGGGTCTAAAATGAGTCTCGTGCAGGCAGCATATCCATGGTTCTTGTTTTTTTATCCAATCTGATACCCTGTGTCTTTAGATTGGGGCATTTAGCCAATTTAGAATCAGGGTAACTATTGAAAGATATGAATTTAGTGTCATTGTATTGCCTGTAACATGACTGTTACTGTATATTGTCTGTGTTCCTTTCTGGTCTATGTTGCTTTTAGGCTCTGTCTTTGCTTAGAGGACCCCTTTCAATATTTCTTGTAGGGCTGGTTTCGTGTTTGCAAATTCCTTTAGTTTTTGTTTGTCCTGGAAGATTTTTATCTCTCCTTCTATTTTCAATGACAGCCTAGCTGGATATAGTATGCTTGGCTGCATATTTTTCTTATTTAGTGCTCTGAATATATCATGCCAGTCCTTTCTGGCCTAACAGGTCTCTGTGGATAGGTCTGTTGCCATTCTAATGTTCCTACCATTTTTGGTTACAGATCTCTTCTCCCAAGCTGTTTTCAAGATTTTCTCTTTGTCTCTGAGACTCGTAAGTTTTACTATTAGATGTTGGGGTATTGACCTATTTTTATTGATTTTGAGGGGGGTTCTTTGTGCCTCCTGGATTTTGATGCCTGTTTCCTTCCCCAAATTAGGGAAGTTCTCTGCTATAATTTACTCCAATATATCTTCTACTCCTCTCTCTTTCTTCTTCTTCTGGGATCCCAATTATTCTAATATTGTTTTGTCTTATGGTATCACTTATCTCTCTAATTCTGCCCTCGTGATCCAGTAGTTGTTTATCTCTCTTTTTTTCAGCTTCTTTATTTTCCATCATTTGGTCTTCTATATCACTAATTCTCTCTTCTGCCTCATTTATCCTAGCAGTGAGATCCTCCATTTTTTTAAAAGCTTTTATCTATTTATTTGACAGAGAGAGACACAGCAAGAGAGGGAACACAAGCAGGGGGAGAGGGAGAGGGAGAAGCAGGCTTCCTGCTGAGCAGGAAGCCTGATGCAGAGCTTGATCCCAGGACCCTGGGATCATGACCTGAGCCGAAGGCAGACGTTTAACAACTGAGCCACCCAGGCGCCCCGAGATCCTCCATTTTTGAGTGCAGCTCATTAATAGCCTTTTCGATTTTGACTTGGTTAGATTTTAGTTCTTTCATTTCTCCAGAAACAGTTTCTCTAATATCTGCCACGCTTTTTTCATGCTCAGCTATTATCTTTAAAATCGTCATTCTGAACTCTAGTTCCGACATCTTACTAATGTCCATATTGATTAGGTCCCTGGCAGTCGCTACTACCTCTTGTTCTTTTTTTTTTGTAGTGATTTTTTTCTGTCTTGTCATTTTGTCCAGAGGAGAATAGATGAATGAGGGAACAAAATGATAACAGGGTAATAACGACCCCAGAAAAATATACACTAAACAAATCAGAAAATACCTGAAACCAGGGGAAAAGGTAGGGAAAGAAAGGAAAAAAAAGAAAAAGATAAAAACAAACAGAATATGATCAAATATGATCAGGCTGGTGCATAGAACTCTGCCACATAGATTTTGGGCGTATTTTGATCTGTTAGAAGAAAGTGCCTTTCAAAGTTTTAAAGAGAGAAAAACTTATATATGTACAAAAATAAGGGTAAGTATGATGAAGGGATGGAATATGAGTGTAAAGATGAAAATTATAAAAGATTTTATAAAAGGAATTGATAAGATAAGAAGTTGGTTGAAAAAAGAAAGAAGAGGATGTAAAAAAAAAAAGAAAAAGAGGTAGAGAATGTGATCAGGCAGGAGACTAGAACATAGCCATATGGTAGAAGATTTAGGATATTTTTTGGTCTGTTAGAAGAAACTGTATCCCAAAATTTTAAAGAGAGAACAACTTATATATATATATACGTACATACCAAAAATAAGGTTAACTTCTATGAAGGGATAGAATATGACTCTAAAAATGAAAAATAAAAAAAGATTTTTTAAAAATGGATTGATAAGATGGTGGTTGAAAAAGGGAAAAAGAAAAATTTGAAAAAAAGAAAATTAAAAAAATTAACTTTGAAAGACTAAAGGATCAGGGTGAAAAAAGCCATGCATTCTATGTGCTGTATTCCCCTAGCACTGGAGTTCTGCCTTTCTCGGTAAACTTGGTCTTGGCTGGCTGTTCTTGCTGATCTTCTGGGGGAAGGGGCCTGTCACAGTGGTTCTCAAATGTCTTTGCTGGAGGTGGAATTGCCCCACCCTTGCTGGGGACCAGGCTAAGTAATCTGGTTGGATTTGGTCTCTGTAGCTTTTGTTCCCTGCAAGATTTTTATATAGCTTTGGAGGATGAAAGTGAAAATGGTGGCCTCCTAATATCTGCCCTATAGGAGCCAAAAACCTAGGACCCCACTCCTCATTGAGCCCCCTGAGGAAAGCAGTCCCTGGTATCCAGCTGCACTCCGTGCTCACCTGGTCTGTGACCGAGTGTTTCTATCTCTGGCACAGGACCCTGTTTGGAGTCTCCAAACCCAGCATCTTCCTGTGTTGTGCTCCCACACTGCTCCTCCTGGGGGGAGGAAGTGGGGGGTCTCCCTGGCTCTACTGCTTTTTGGGTCCCTGCTCAAAGAGTAGTGTCCCGACTATGCCGGAGATCATGGTTTATGGCAACCCCGAGCTGAGAGCCCCCTCCTCGGCTCCGTCTCTGCAGCCGGCTTCCTGCTCCAATACCTGGGAGCTCTGCCACAGTTCGGCACCCTTGGTCTTTCTGTGACCCCAAGGTTCCTGAGATCACACTGTCCCAGCAAGGGTTCCACCCCCGCTTAGTCACTGGAGCAACGTCCCTCAGCAGAGCTGATTTCTAAAATTTATGATTTTGTGCTCTGCTGCTCTATCACTTGCCAGTAGAGGCTGATGGAGGCCCCCTCCCCCACCGTCTATCTTCACTAATATCGCCTCGGATTCACTTCTCTGCACGACCTATCTTCCAGAAAGTGGTTGCTTTTCTGTTCAGAGTTGCTGCGATTTTTTTCTTCGATCTCCTGTTGAGTTCCTAGGTGTTCAGAATGGTTTGATTCTTATCTAGCTGAATTCCTGGGACCAGATGAAATTTAGGTCTGCTACTCCTCTGCCATCTTGCTCTTCCCAGCGCACCCCTTCACTTTAGATTTGGAGTTGTCTTTGGGTCTAAAATGAGTCTCTTGCTGGCAGCATATCGATGGGTTTTTTTTGTTTGTTTGTTTGTTTTTTATCCAATCTGTTACCCTGTGTCTTTTGATTGGAGCATTTAGCTCATTTATATTCAGTGTACTATTGAAAAATATGAATTTAGTGCCATTTTATTGCCTTTAAGGTGAATGTTACTGTATATTGTCTCTGTTCCTTTCTGGCCTATGTTACTTTTAGGCTCTCTCTTTGCTTAGAGGACCCCTTTCAGTATTTCTTGTAGGGCTAGTTTGGTGATTGCAAATTCTTTTTTTTTTTTTTGCAAAGGTTTTTGTTTTTGTTTTGTTTTGTTTTGTTTTGTTTTGTTTTGTCCTGGAAGCTTTTTATCCCTCCTATTTTCAATGACAGTCTAGCTGGATATAGTGTTCTTGGCTGCATATTTTTTCATTTAGTATTCTGAATATGTCAAGCCAGTCGTTTCTGGACTGCCAGGTCTCTGTGGATAGGTCTGCTGCCAATCAAATGTTTCTACCACTGTAGGTTATAGACCTCTTATCCTGAGCTGCTTTCAGGATTTTCTCTTTGTCTCTGAGACTCGTAAGTTTTACTATTAGATGTCAGGGTGTTGACCTGTTTTTATTGATTTTGAGGGGGGCGTTCTCTGTGCCTCTTGGATTTTGATGCCCGTTTCCTTTCCCAAATTAGAGAAGTTCTCTACTATATTTGTTCTGATATACCTTCTGCTCGTCTCTCTCTTGTTTCTCTGGGATCCCAATTATTCTAATATTGTTTCATCTTATGGTATCACTTATCTCTCGAATTCTACCCTCGTGATCCAGTAGTTTATCTCTCTTTTTCTCCGCTTTTTATTCTCCATCATTTGGTCTTCTATATCATTAATTCTCTCTTCTGCCTCATTTATCCTAGTAGTGAGAGCCTCCATTTTCGATTGCACCTCATTAATAGCCTTTTTGATTTTGACTTGGTTAGATTTTAGTTCTTTTATTTCTCCAGAAAGGGATTCTCCAGTATCTTCCATGCTTTTTTTCAAGCCCAACTAGTATCTTTATAATCGTCATTCTGAACTCTAGTTCCAACATCTTACTAATATACATATTGATTAGATCCCTGGCAGTTGGTACTGCTTCTTGTTTTTTTTTTTTTTTTTTTGAGGTGAGTTTTTCTGTCTTGTCATTTTGTCCAGAGGAGAATAGATGAATAAGAGAACAAAATGCTAACAACGACCCCAGAAAAATATACATTAAACAAATCAGAAAAGTCCCAAAACTGGGGGGAAAAGAAAGGGGGGAAAAAAAGGAAAAAAAAGAATATGACCAGGGTGGTGAATATAGCAGAGCCACACACTAGATTTTTGGCCTACTTTGGTGTATTAGAAAAAAGTGCCTCCCAAAGTTTTAAAGAAAGAAAAACTTATATATGTACAAAAGTAAGGTTAAATATGATGAAGGGATGGAATATGACTGTAAAGATGAAAATTATGAAAGATTTTGTAAAAGGAATTGATAAGAAGTTGGTTGAAAAAAGAAAGAAAAATTTTTAAAGAAATAAATAAAAATTAGAAAGGAAGAGAATGTGATCAGGCAGGAGAATAGAACAAAGCTATACCCTAGAGATTTAGGGTATATTTTGGTCTGTTAGAAGAAACTGTATCCCAAAATTTTAAAGAGAGAAAAACTTATATATATTCAAAAAATAAGGTTACCTACAGTGAAGGGATAGAGTATGACTCTAAAAATGAAAATTAAAAAAAGATTTTTAAAAATGAATTGATAAGATGTTGGTTGAAAAGAGGAAAAAGAAAAATTCAAAAAAATAGATAAAGAAAAAAATAAAGAAAATTTAAAAATTATGAAAAACAAACTGAGGGTTCTAGAGGGGAGGGGGGTGGGGGGATGGGTTAACCTGGTGATGGGTATTAAAGAGGGCACATTCTGCATGGAGCACTGGGTGTTATGCACAAACAATGAATCATGGAACACTACATCAAAAACTAATGATGTAATGTATGGTGATTAACATAATAAAAAAATAAAAATAAATAAATAAATTTGAAACACTACATCAAAAACTAATGATGTAATGTATGGTGATTAACATAACAATAAAAATAAAAATAAATAAATAAATTTGAAAGACTAAAGAATCATGGGGAAAAAAACCGTGAATTCTATGTGCTGTATTCCCCTAGTGCTGGAGTTCTGCAGTTCTCATTGGTCGGTAAAGTTGGTCTTGGCTGGCTGTTCTTGCTGATCTTCTGGGGGAGGGGCCTGTGGCAGTGATTCTCAAATGTCTTTGCCCGAGGTGAAATTGCACCGGCCTTGCCAGGGGCCAGGCTAGGTAATCTGGTCAGGTTTGCTCCTGGGAGCTTTTTTCCCCTGCAAGCTTTCTGTACAGCTTTGGAGGACGAGAATGAAAATGGTGGCGTCCTAATCTTCACCCCTGAGGAGCCAAGAACTCGGGGCCTCACTCCTCAGGGAGCCCCCGAGTAAAGCAGTCAAACTCTCCTGTCTCCCTGGTCTCTGGCCACACTCTGTGCTCACCCTGCCTGTGACTGACCATTTCTATCTCTGGCACATGACCCCCTTTGGAGTCTCCAAACCCGTTAGATTCCTGTGGTGTGGTCCTGCGTTGCTCCTCTTGGGGAGGAAGGGGAGTCTCCCCGGATCTGCCCCTTGTTGGGTCCCTGCTGGAGGAGCAGTGGCCCAACTGTGCTGCAGATCACAGTTTATGGCAACGCCCAGCAGAGAGCCCACTTCTGGCTCCGTCTTTGCAGCCGGCTTCCCAGCTCCAATACCTGGGAGCTTTGGTGCACTCAGGCACCCCCAGTCTTTCTGTGACCCCAAGGGTCCTGAGACCACACTGTCCCTGCGAGGGTTCCACTCTCTGCTTAGCCACTGGAGTGATGTCCCTCAGAGGAGCCGACTTCTAAAAGTTCCAATTTTGTGCTTCGTTTCTCTATTACTTGCCAGTAAACAGCTGACGGAGATTCCCTACCACTGTGGTCTATCTTCCCAGTTATCCCCTCAGATTCACTTCTCTGCACGTCCTACTTTCCAGAAAGTGGTCGCTTTTCTGTTCATAGAGTTGCTGCTATTCTTTTCTTAGATCACCTGTTGAGTTTGCAGTGTTCAGAATGGTTTGATCCCTATCTAGCTGAATTCCTGGGACCAGATGAAATTTAGATCTCCTACTCCTCCCCTATAAATCTTTGTATATCCTTGCTCTTCACCAAGAGTCTCTTTGTAAACCCTTTCCAATATGCCATTTGATAGTCTTGCTGTATAATGAGCACCTACAGGTGAAAAGTGAGCTGGTAAAAATCTGTATGCTGTTTTAAGAAGACAGCATAACACTCATTTATATGAAGTACCATATTAATTTATTTGTTTTTGAAAGGACTTAAGCCAGTTTTAGTCACCAACCCTGGTTCCAAAGAAGTTTGGAAATATAAAGATTGTGACAAGATAATTCTGTTATGTCAACATTGGGTAATTCCTTATTTACTCATTGTACCCATTCAGTTAATTAAAGATCTTGTGGAAGTTAAATTTTGTTACTGGCTGATATTGTCAACCTTTAATAAAGTAGCCATTTGCAGAATCAGAATCACAAACTCCTAAGAGCTATCATCTCATAAACAAACAAACAAACAAAAGTTTTACTGAGAAAACATTTAATCCAAATATTTTCAAAGAATAGTTTGGCCTTTCTTTGCTAATACTCTGTGGTTTTAGGAAATTATCACTTAGAATAAAATTAATTCCCCTATGCCTGCTTCTATATTCAAGTGTAAACATAAGGGTGCCATGATCATTTTGACTGGAGAACACAAATAAAAATCAATTTAAAGAAATAAACTTAGTAAAACATGTTATCCAGTTTTATTGACATAATCACATTTTCTGACCTCTTTAATCTTCAAACTGTTGTTGGGATATGAATAGGACACATGCTCAATTATGAAGTTCCACAACTGTTGGTGTTGTGACACCCTATGTGCTTGATCTCATGATGCTTCATCCAATAAGTGCAGCATATTACAGAGCTCACTGTCAAGATTATATCTGTTTGATGAGTCAGGGCAAGTATTCATAAAACCTTTAGAGGCTAAGAAAAAAATGTATTCACTTAAAACACAGAGCTGCACAATTTATTTTCCAATTTATTTTCCTTCATAGAGTTAATTTCAGTAATTTTCAGACAACTCTTAAGATATCTTAAAGGATTTTGATTGTCACATATAAGAGATCAGAAAATGTAGTTTAAAAAATGGTTCTTTCTTATTGATTCAGAATATTTTCTTATATTTCATTCCATTTTATCATGTGTATAATTCACCCTAACTGGATAATATATGTCCCAAGTTTTAAGCTAGCAGTGCAATGTTTGGTACATGATAAGAAATTATAGGTAAATAATGATAATAATACATCAATTAATTCATTTGCTAAGTATATGTTGTGTAGTAGACAAAAATAGACAAGGTTCTTGCCTTCATGAAATTTACAGAATGGCAGGAAAAATAATGAAATATAATTATTTAAATTAAACTATAATAAGAGCAAGAGAATTACAGTGTGTTTTAAAACTTTAAAGTTATAATAATTACAATAAAATATTAATGATACAGAGATTGAAGTGTTATAGGATATATATGCTTTCTGGCTTTAAAGTCTATAAAGATGTTGAGATGGGCAATTTCATTTGTATGAGGTTGCATTTCAAAGGAAGCTTGCTTTTGACTTGGACACGGACTGTTGGAGAATTCAGCACTATGGGAGGGAACAGGAAATGGGAAACCTTTTATTTTTTTTTAACTTATGTGTCTATTTCTACCCCTTTCTAGCAAGCATTCAGGATAAGTAACAGTAATTACAAAATAACAATAGCACATAAATGCAATATTAATATATATGTGCAAGTAAAAACTCCATACATATAATATGTTTGAGATAATAACAAAAGTCATGGCATTACTGACAAGAAGTAAATAAAATATGTTTCCATATATACATAAGCAAAGGAGTTCATTTTATAAATCATATAAAACTACATATTTTTGTTAACAAAAGTTTGATTACGACTTAATAAGTTGATCCCAGTGAATCTTTTACATGTTCCTAAATACAAAAATCAGCATAACTACTCGTGTTATATTACTAGCACTGTATATAATCTATGTTTTCTTTATTAAATGGTTGCAAACTTGCCAACCACTGTGACACTCCCTTTCCCCTTATCCCTTTCCCTTCTGTCTCTTATAAGCTAAATTGTAGAATCACCAGTTAATTAGTTTCTCGATTTTAGAATGTGGTATAAAAAAATACTTGAAGTTAGGGCATTCCTTGATCTGCTTAACACTAACATTTATTAGTTTCCACCATTTCTGTCATGATGGCCAGTTTGATAATATCCTTTTCTTTTTTTTATGCCCAATGCTGCTAGACATGTTTCTTAATGTGGAGAAAATGACATTTCTGGAAAATGGAAATGGGATTTGTTTTCTTACCATATAAAATGTTAAAAATGTCCTTCAGAGTTCCTTGAAATTTAATTCCATCACAAATGGATCTTGATTTATACTATATTTTTCCAGTAAAAATCAACATTTTATAAAATATATTCTATCTGAGATATTCTAGGGAGCTAGTGAAGTTTTTAAAGGATTGAATTGAATAATTCTTTCAAGACTCTGTGTAAAGTGAATAATATGCATTATAGGAATGCATTTTTAAGTATGGTTTTCTAGAGCTCAGTACTTAGAGGGTCTAGCACAAATTAACTGTCTTAGTAAATGGTAGCATATATTACCCTTCAACATCCCCCCTAACCCCCTATTCAAAGTTGAAGACATTTTAATTACTTCAAGTACTCAGAGAATGTTATGTTGTCTTTAGCTTTCTTTTTGCAAAGCTTTCTATCTGGAGCTCTTTCCTCAGTCTTTCTGCCGTATGGTCTCTTAATTCATCTTTCTGGGATCAGCTCAAATGGAAGTTTCAATCTTGATTTATTTCTACTCCCCCCACCAATGCCCCATTAATATGTGCTAATATCGAGCATAGCACTTTTCACACTGTATTATGATTACAGGTGTTCTTTCTCCAAAGATAAAAATGACTTTTTTAAAAGATTTTTTATTTGTTTATTAGAGAGAGAGAAAGCATAAGCAGGGGGAGGGGCAAAAGGAGAGGGAGAAGCAGATTCTTGGCTGAGCAGGGAACCTTATGCAGGGCTCAATCCCAAGACCCTGAGATCATGACTGAGCCAAAGGCAGACACTTAACTGACTGAGCCACCCGTCTTGGTGTCTTCTTATTACAAAAATAATATATACTACTGTAGGAAAATGTAAGTAAAAGTGAAGGAAATTTTGTTTGACATTCTTCCAGGAATCTATCAATAATTCTCTATACATAGGTACACATTCATACTCATATCAACAATATTTTATATAAATCAGATTACACTATCAATGTTTTTAGCCTAAATGTTTGCTCAGCAATAAGTTGTGGAGATCTTTCCATATCAATATGTAAAAATAAGAATAATACATTTTAATGGCTGCATAACATTTTCATTATGGATGTACCTTTGAGTATTTAACCAATTCCACAAATGATAAACATTTGGAGATCTACAGGTTAAGAATTATCTTTACAATGCCTCTCACATCCATAATCTTCTTCAAATACCACTGCCACCAGCTACACTAGTTCAGGCCTTCACCATTTATCTAGTCCACATATTAGCCTTCTAGCTTCCTATTTAGTCAATCTCTGCCCCTTCCATTTTGTTCTATATACTTTCCTAAAGCAGTGCTGATTATTTTCTTGCTTAATAACAACTCTCAATGACCCCTTTTTACCTGATCTTCAGTAAATATGTGCAAAATATTACTTCTCCAACCACATGTTCAGTTCTCATTTGTTCCAATATTTAAAATCTATGGGTTAAGGGGTGCCTGGGTGGCTCAGTCTGTTAAGTGTTTGCCTTCGGCTCAGGTCATAATCCATGATCCAGGGTCCTGGGATCTAGCCCCACATTGGGCTCCCTGCTCCTCGGGAAGACTGTTTCTCCCTCTGCCTCCTCCCCTATTTGTGTGCTCTCTCTCTCTCTCTCAAATAAATAACAGCTTTTTAAAAAATGTATGGGTTAAGCCCAGCTGTGTTTTGTTTGCCTTATGCAGTGTTTTAAAACTTTGTAAAACTGAATACTTTCCAGTGTGGCATGCCCTTTTCTTTGTTCCAGGGTAGATGAAACCAGTTCCCATTCTCTTCCTCTTTGCCAGCTTTATCTCACATTTCACTCTTTGTCTTGCCTCTGAGGACATACATTAAACACAACTTATATCTCCACTAGGCAGAATTATTGTGTTTCTTGAGCATCTGCCCTCTTACTTCTCATTTTTCTGCTTCTGTGCTTTCCTTTCGGCCTTTTCTTCACCTGAAACTTACTGTTCTCTAATTTACAGTAATCAAATTGTACACAACCTTATTTCAAACTACTGTTAAATGCAAATAATTTAGTGAAGCCTTTCCTGTGCTTCCAAACAAGATGAAATATTTCTCTTTTTTAAATCCCTTGATTCCTTATATAATTTATTGTCTAACCTTCAATTTTCTACTTGACATTATAGGCATTTTGATGCTGATCCCTTAAGTAGATTCTATAAGGTACTGAAATAATGCACAATCTGCACCTGCTCTGTGCAAGACACTAAGCTAAAAGATGTAGTAACTAAATGTAAGTTGTCAAAGGTGTTTGAAACCACATCTGGGAGAAGATAAAGTAAATAAAGTAATGGCTACAGGGTTTGGCCACATCTTACAGGAAGTCAAGTGCTTATTGTTATAGCACTTAGAAATCCCAGGGACTTATTTTCTTTTACTCACATCTTCTAGCTCTCTGCACTTTCTGAATTCCAATAACTATAGCCATTCCCATGATCTTATATTTTGTGTTATCTTTCTCATCGCTCAAAAGCTGTTTTTCATTGATCTCATACAAGGCACTTCTGTGAGTACAATTTGGGATGATATGCCTGTTCTTAAAAGCTTTAGTCTACCACACAACCACGTATTTCACTAGTCACTTTTATTTATACAGTTTAGCTATCTACCTTGTTGTAGGACCTCTTGTATTAGTCAGAATTCACCAGAGGAAGAAAATCAATGTATATTGCTATAATGAATTTATATTATATATGGATATTATATTATAACATATAATAAAATAATGTATGCAATATAATATATCTCCATACATATATGGAGATATTTATAAATACACATGCTATATATATATGGATATCATATGATATGGATTCATGATAGGAATTGGTTCACATGATTATGGAAGCTGAGAAGTCTCATGGTCTGCCATCTACATGTTAGAGAAGAAGGAAAGCCAGTGGTTCAATTCAGTCCAAATCTGAAGGCCTCAGTAACCAAGAGAGCAAATGGTGTAAATTCCAGTTCAAGTCCAAAAGTCCAATAATTGATGGACTGATGATGTCTCAGTCTAAGTCCAAAAGCCCAAGAACTAGGAACACTGATATCTGAAGGCAGAAGTTGGATGTTCTAGTTCAAGCAAAGAGCAAATTTGTCCTTCCTGCTCCTTTTTGTTCTATGCAGGCCCTCAGGGGATTAGATGATACCCACACACATTGTGAAGGCGATATTTACTCAATCTACCCGTTCAAATATTAACATCTTCCAGAAACACCCTGCCAGACACACCTAGAAAAAATGTTCACCAGCTATATTGCATCCCCTTAGCCTGGTGAAGTGGAAACACAAAGGTAAGCCTTCTACCTCCTTTCTCCTTTCTTTTTCTTTTTTTTTGTCAAAATTAACTTTATACTATCATTAACAACTCAGCTAAACATACCTATTCAATTTTTATACAGTACAATATACACATCACTTTACACAGCATGTGTTTGGCACATCACCTTACCTAGATAAAGATTGCTTGTAGTTTATTAATGTATTTTTCAAAGAAAAAATAGTGGTCTCTAGTATGAACTCTTCTGTGAAACTATTTGAAGAAACTATTAAAAAATATTACTCCTGAGGCTCCTGGGTGGCTCAGTCGGTTAAGCATCTGCCTTCAGCACAGGTCATTATCCCAGGATCCTGGGATCAATCCCCACATCAGGCTCTCTGCTCAGCAGGGAGTCTGCCTCTCCCTATCCACTTGCCCCTACCCCCACACATGCTCTCTCTCTTCTTCTCCCTCAAAGAAATAAATAAAATCTTAAAATAATATATATTATTATTTGGGGTGCCAGGGTGTTTCAGTCAGTTAAGTGTCCAACTATTTATCATTATTATTATTATTATATATTAGTCACCATACAATACATCATTAGTTTTTGATGTAGCGTTCCATGATTCATTGCTTGTGTATAATGCAGTACATGCCTTCCTTATTACCCATCACCAGGATAACCCATCCCCCTACCCCTCTCCCCTCAGAAAGCCTCAGTTTTTTTTCCCAGAGTCCATAGTCTCTCATCTCATTTCCACCTCCAATCCCCCCCTTCATCTTTCCCTTTTTTCTCCTAATGTCCTCCATGCTATTCCTTATATTCCACAAATAAGTGAAACCATATGATAATTGACTTTCTCTGCTTGACTTATTTCACTTAGCATAATCTCCTCCAGTCCCATTCATGTTGATGCAAAAGTTGGGTATTCATCCTTCCTGAAGGCTGAGTAATATTCCATTGTATATATGGACCAAATCTTCTTTATCCATTCATCTGTTGAAGCGCATCTCAGTTATTTCCACAGTTTGGCAATTGTGGACACTGCTGCTATGAACATTGGGGTACATATGGACCTTCATTTCACTACCTCTGTGTCTCTGGGGTAAATACCCAGAAGGGCAATTCCTGGGTCATAGGGTAGCTCTATTTTTAAGACACATCCACACTGTTTTCCAAAGTGGCTATACGAGCTTGCTTTCTCAGCAACAGTGTAAGAGATTCCCTTTTCTCCACAACCACTTCAGTATTTGTTGTTTCTTGCTTTGTCAATTTTTGCAATCTCAATGTGATTTTGATATGAATTTCACTGATGGCTAATGATGTTGAACATTTTTCCATGTGTCTGTTAGCCATTTGTATGTCTTCTTTGGAGAAGTGTCTGTTTATGTCTTCTGCCCATTTTTTGACTTGATTATTTGTTTTTTGGGGGTATTGATTTGAGAAGTTCTTTATAGATCTTGGTTATTAGCCCTTTGTCTGTAGTATCATTTCCAAAAATCTCCCATTCTGTGGATTGCCTCTTTGTTTTGTTGACGGTTTCCTTTGCTGAGCAGAAGCTTTTAACTTGATGACGTCCCAAAAGTTCATTTTCACTTTTGTTTCCCTTGCTTTGGAGACATATTTTGAAAGAAGTTGCTGTGGTTGATGTCGGAGAGGTTACTGCCTATGTTCTCCTCCAGGATTTTGATGGATTCCTCTCTCACATTGAGGTCCTTCATCCATTTTGAGTATATTTTTGTGTATGGTGTAAGAGAATGGTTGAGTTTCATTATTATGTATAAAGCTGTCCAATTTTCCCAGCACCATTTATTGAAGAGAGTGTCTTTTTTCCATTGCATATTTTTTCCTGCTTTGTCGAAGATTAGTTGACCTTAGACTTGAGGGTCCACATCTGGGCTCTCTATCCTGTTCCATTGGTCTATGTGACTGTTTTTGTATCAGTAACCATGCTGTCTTGGTGATCACAGCTTTGTAATATAGCTTGAAATCAGGCAACGTGATGCCTCCCAGCTTTGTTTTTCTTTTTCAACATTCCCTTGGCCATTCGGGGTCTTTTCTGATTCCATACAAATTTTAAGATTGTTTGTTCCAGCACTTTGGAAAAATGCCATTGGTATTTTGATCAGGATGGCATTGAAGGTATAGATTGCTCTGGGCAGCATAGACATTTTAACAATGTTTATTCTTCCGATCCATGAGCATAGAATGTTTTTCCATCCTTTTGTGTCCTCTTCAGTTTCTTTCATGAGTGTTTTGTAGTTCCTAGAATATAGATCTTTTACTTCTTTGGTTAGGTTTATTCCAAGGTATCTTAGGTTTTTAGTGCTACTGTAAATGGAATCGATTCTCTAATTTCTCTTTCTGCAGTTGCATCGTTAGTGTATAAGAAAGCAACTGATTTCTGTGCACTGATTTTGTATCCTGCCATAATACTGATTTGTTGTATGAGTTTTAGTAATTTACCTGTGGAGTCTGTTGGGTTTTCCACATAAAGTATCATGTCATCTGCAAAGAGAGAAATTTGATGTCTTCTTTGCCAATTTGAACACCTTTTATTTCTTGTTGTTGTCTGATTGCTGTAGCCAGGACTTCTAGTACTATGTTGAACAATAGTGGCGAGAGTGGGCATCCTTGACGTATTCCTGATCTTAAGGGAAAGGCTCTCAGCTTTTCCCCATTGAGGATGATATTCGCTGTGGGTTTTTCATAGATGAATTTTATGAAATTGAAGAATGTTCCCTCTATTCCTATAATCTGAAGAGTTTTAATCAGGAAAGGATGCTGTGTTTTGTCAAATGTTTTTTCTGCATCAATTGAGAGGACCATATGGTTCTTCTCTCTCCTCTTATTAATGTGTTCTATCACATTGATTTGTGAATGTTGAACTACCCTTGCATCCCAGGGATAAATCCCACTTGATTGTGGTTGATGATCTTTTAATGTACTGTTGGATCCTATTAGCTAGAATTTTGTTGAGATTTTTGGCATCCTTATGCATCATGTATATTGGTCTGAATTTCTCCTTTATGATGGAGTCTTTGCCTGGTTTGAGGGTTAAGATCATTCTGGCCTCATAAAATGAGTCTGGAAGCTTTCCTTCTGTTTCTAGTTTTTGAAACAGCTTCAGAAGAATAGGTTATTTCTTCTTTGAATGTTTGGTAGAATTTCCCAGGGAATCCATCAGGCCCTGGACTCTTGTTTTTTTGTCAGGTTTTGGATCACTGCTTCAATCTTGTTACTGGTTATTGGCCTATTCATATTGTTAGTTTCTTCCTGTTTCAGTCTTGGTAGTTTAGAGGTCTCCAGTGAGGCATCCATTTCATCCAGGTTGCTTAATTTATTGGCATATAGTTGTTGAAAATAATTTCTAATAATTGTTTCCATTTCTTTAGTGTTAGTCGTGATCTCTCCCCTTTCATTCATAATTTTATTAATTTAGGTCCTTTTTCTTTTCTTTTGGATAAGTTTGACCAGTGGTTTATCGATATTATTAATTCTTTCAAAGAACCAGCTTCTAGTTTCATTGATCTTATCTACTGTATTTCTGGTTTCTAATTCATTGATCTCTGCTCTAATCTTAATTATTTCTCTTCTGATGTGTGGCTTAGGCACTGTGTTTTGCTTTGTCACCAGTTCTTAAAGTGTAAAGTTAGTTGGTGATTTGGGGATTTTTCTATTTTTTTTGAGTGAGGCTTGGGTGGCTATATATTTCTCCCTTAGGACCATCTTTCCAGTATTCCATAAGTTTTGGACTGATGTGTTTCTGTTCTCATTGGTTTCCATGAATTGTTTAAGTTCTTCTTTGATTTCCTGGTTGACCCAAACATTCTTAAGCAGGATGGTCTTTAGCTTCCAAGTGTTTGAATTCCTTCCATTTTTTTTCTTGTGATTGAGTTCCAGTTTTAAAACATTATGGTCTGAGAATATGTAGGGAATAATCTCAGTCTTTTGGTATTGGTTGAGACCCGATTTGTGACCCAGTATGTGGTGTATTCTGGAGAAAGTTCCTTGTGCGCTCTAGAAGAATGGGTATTCTTTTATTTTAGGGTGGAATATTCTGTATATATCTATAAAGTCCATCTGGTTCAGTGTATCATTCAAAGCTTTTGTTTCTTTGTTGATTTTCTGCTTAGATGATCTGTCTATTGCTGAGAGTGGAGTGTTGAGGTCTCCTACAATTAATGTATTATTATCAATATGTTTCTTTATTTTGGTTAATAGTTGGCTTATGTAGTTGGTTGCTCCCATGTTGGGGGCATAGATATTTACAATTGTTAGATCTTCTTATTGGATGGACCCTTTAAAAATGATATACTGTCTTTCTGTGTCTCTAACTACAGCCTTTAGCTTAAAATCTAATTTGTCTGATATGAGAATTGCTATCCCAGGTTTCTTTTGAGGTATGTTGGCATGAAAGATGGTTCTCCATCCTTTCACTTTCAGTCTGGGTGGATCTTTAGGTTCAAAATGAATCCCTTGTAGACAGCATATGGATAGGTCCTGTTTTGTTTTGTTTTGTTTTTTGATCCAATATGCAACCCTGTGCTGTTTCATGGGAACATTTAGGCCATTCACGTTGAGAGTCATTATTGAAAGATATGATTTTCTTGTCATCATGTTGCCTGTGAAGTCCTTGTTACTATAGATTGTCTCTGTAAATTTCTGTTCTATATCATTCTTGGGGTCTTTCTCCTTTTATAGAACCCCCCCTTAATATTTTTTGCAGGGCTGGCTTAGTGGTCGCATATTCTTTTAGTTTCTGCTGGTTCTGGAATCTCTGTATCTCTCCATCTATTCTAAATGATAGCCTTGTTGGATAAAATATTCTTTGCTGCATGTTCTACCCTTTTCATACCCTGAATATGTCTTGCCAGCCCTTTCTGGCTTGCCAGGTCTCTGTGGATAGGTCTGATGTTATTCTGATGTTCCTCCCTCTGTACATAAGGAATCTCTTCTCCCTAACCTCCCTTAAGACTCTTTCCTTGGTTCTAAGATTTGCAAGTTTTACTATTACATGATGGGGTGTTGGTCTCTTCTCCTTGATCTTGGGTGGGGGTCCTCTCTACCTCTAGGACACAAATGCTTATTTCATTCCCAATTAAGGAAGTTCTTAGCTACGATTTGCTCAAATATATCTTCTAGTCTTCTCTCTCTCTCTCTCCACCCCATCAGGGATCCCAGTTATTCTTACATTGGAAGATTTCATGGTGTCACTTATTTCTCTAATTCTTTTTTCATTGATTTTAAGCTGTTTGTTCCATTCCTCCTTGTATTCCTTCTTTTTTGTCAGTTTGTCTTCTAGATCACTAATTCAGTCTTCTGCCTTGTTTACCCTAGCTGTTAGAGTATCTAGATTAGATTGGATCTCATTGATAGCATTTTTAAGTTCTGCCAGATCAGCTCTCATTTCTGTTTTAGAGACTCTATGTTGCCATTAATCAATTTCTCCATTTTAGCTATTGTCTTCATAACTGTTACCCTGAAGTCTATTTCTGACATCTTGTTTATATCTATATCCATTTGTTCTGTGGCCAAAGTCACAGTCTCTGAGTCTTTCCTATTTTAGTGGTTCCTCCTCTTAGTAATTCTGTTGAGGGGTGGTTGAGGGAATGTACAGAGTCCAAATTATTAACCACAACCCAAGCAAGATGCACCTGTTTTATAGGGACCTTAGGGTTGTTGGCCTCTTGTTCTTCCAGCTTGTCTTCTGGGGGAAGGGTCTGCTGCGCTGTTACTCAGGTAACCTTGTTTGGGCAGAGTTTCCCTGTCCCCTGTGGGGGGCATGGGCTCAGTGAAAACCGGTTTTGGGGGGCTTTTGTTCTCTGGTGGCTTTCCCTGGCAGCTTTCGGCATCTCTTCCGAGAGTCAGAGCAGAAGTGACCATTTCCAAACCTCTGCCTCAGAACAGAGATTGCAGTCTGTTCTTCAATGAGCTCTCCAGGCCACACTGTCTCCATTTCTGTCTGTACTGCTAAAACCGCAGCATCCTGGGTTGTGCGCCCCACAGCAGCACACCCAGTCCTCGCCTCCAGGTCAGGGAACGTCTCTGCCTTTTGTGCTTCTAAAACCACCAGCCACCCTCAGTTCACATATGCACCCCCACAGTTCCAGGTTTCAGTCCAGGGGCCTGCCCTAAAGTCCTTTCCCCGCTGCTATTGCTCTGCGAGTCTGTGCCTGGTACCCAGCATGGGAAGCTTTTGTGCTCCTGTGTTATTTCACCTTCCCAGCTCAAGCGCTTCTGGCAGCTCCTTCCCCTTCTATTTAACTTCTAATATCCCTGCTTCATACCTGGAAATCAACCGCCAGGGATATTCTGTTTGTAGAAATCCAGACATATCTTCTTACATCTCAGGCTGATTTTGTGGGTGTTTCGAGTGTTCTGGTAGGTATTCAGACCAATTCAGGGGACCAATTGGAATAGTGTCCCCTACTCCTCTGCCATCTTTGCCCCACGCATCCAATTCTTGATTTTGGCTCAGGTCATGGTTTCAGGGTCATGAGAACAAGCGCCTCATTGGGCTCTGTGGTCCGCATGGAGTCAGCTTGAGATTCTCTCTCCCTCTGTCTCTGCCTCTCCCCTGCTCTCTCTCAAATAAATAAATAATTTTTTTTAAAAAATTACTATTTTTCTTTAATTTTGTGTTCAGAGATGATAAATTAGGAGAAATAGATTAACAAAGTAAGAGATATTTCAGTTATGGGTAAGACTAAGTTATGAAGATAATGGTATCTGGAAGAAACCAAACTGGGAGATAAATGAGAGAAATGGCATGATGAATCACAAGATTTAATTTTCATTAAAGTCATGTTGAAAACCAAGATAGCAGTTATCAACACTATTATGAAATATTTTCTCCAAAATTATATATCAGTAGTTCTCACTCTGTAGATGATTTTTGATATGGCCCATTAATTGAAAGCTAAATTTTAAACAGGATATTAGATAGAAAATAGTAATACAAAACATAGCTAGAATTCATCTTAATACTTCAAAAAATGTTAAAATATCATTAGTGACTGACATTATGATTATATGTCTATAAACCTCAAAGAATCAGCTGAAAAATTAGGAATAAAAAGAGAGATCAATAACGTGTCCAGAGAGAAAATCAATATAGGTAAAATATTAGTTCTCTTACACATTAGCAATAACTAGTGAGAAAATACAAATTTATTTCAAGTAGTAGCAGGAGTGATGTCAGCAAAATGATGGAATAGAAGTTTTCTGCTGTTTTCCTCCTAAAGGACACCAATTTTTACTATCACATATAGACAAGAGAAAAATATAAATTTCCCAGGAATAAACTTAAAAAGAAATGTGTAAAACCTATAAGGCAATAAGAGCAACAGTAAAACTTTGTTGGGGATATAAAAGGAAAATAAGGGGCGCCTGGGTGGCTCAGTCGTTAAGCGTCTGCCTTTGGCTCAGGTCATGATTCCAGGGTCCTGTGTTCGAGCCTTTCATCAGGCTCTCTGCTCAGCAGGAAGCCTGCTTCTCCCTCTCCCACTCCCCCTGCTTTTGTTCCCCCCTCTCGCTGTGTCTCTCTCTGTCAAATAAATAAATAAAATCTTTTAAATAAATAAATAAATGGATGGAAAATAAGTGTAGAACTTATACACTAAATGTTACCCCTCAGAATTCATATGTTGAAATCTAATCCTCAATATGATGCTGTTAGAAAGTGGAACCTTTGGGAAAAAATTAGGTTAGGGTAGAGCCCTCATAAATAAAATTAGTGCTCTTTTAAGAAGATGCTAAGGGCAAGCTTACTCCTTTCCACCATGCAAGGACATAGAAAGTCTTCTGAAACCCAAAAGAGGACCCTCACTAGAATATGACCATTACAGTACCCTGATCTTGGTCTTCCAGCTTCCAGAACTGTGAGAAATAAATGTCTGTTTTTAAGCCAGAGCCATATGACATTTTTAGAGGAATTAGGTATAAAATTTTGAGCAAATACAAACAAGATTCTTGCCTTCATGAAATTGCAGTTTAGTGAAAGAAACAACTATTAAGAAAAAAAGTGACTCACTCTCTCTTTCTCTCTCTCTCTCTCTTTCTTACACACACACACAGACACACACAGAGCACAGGTTCTGGTTTCAGATAAGATAGAGTAAGCATACACCACTCTGCCTCTCCCACTGAATGTAGCTGTAAATCCTAAGCAAAATTAAATGCTCCAGATATTTGAGGACACCAAGAGGTAAATAATAGGCAGAATAAGGAAGAAGACCAGAATTAAATGTTCCAATTGAACTGCCAATAGATTTACTATTCCTCCCTCCCCAGTATTCTGTGTAGTTACATAAGAAACAATGAGGTTGGCAGCAGAGAGCAATCAGAGAAATATACAAGAGAAACCTTGCTTTGGCTCACAAGACAGGACAGGGAACTTCAAATGCTGAGAAAGAGTGCAGAAATCCTTTATTATTTATGTTTTGCTTTCTGTTTTCTTAATACCCCAGTATCCAAGAAATTTGTGTGCATGACAGAGTGGGGTAACTAAAGCCATAGCGTTCTAGCCAGAGACCTAAATGGGAGCCCATAAACACCTAGAAATTTCCAGAATTGTTAACTAATTCCTGGGCTGGTTCTATACAGTATAGATATTAATCTGATAATATTCAGGTGCTCAAAGCATTGAGAACTGAACTAACAGATTACCTTCCATGTCCTAAAATAAACCTTGGGTGAAACACATACAAAATGGGTACCAATAGCATTGTAAAGGCTTTGAAAACTCAACTGACATTAGAATAAAAAAATAGGCAGATTGGAAATTTCTCTCTGAAACTAATGAGGTTGCTGCTTGATAAAAATATCAACATTTTCCAACTGGTTTTAAACAAGATGCACAGTGGCATACTATTCAAAATTTCCAGGATATAATATAAAATTAGCCAGCATGCAGAGGAAGAATTCAAGTGGGAAAAGACAATGGAGTCACAAGTGGTGAGATGACAAAGATTTCTGAGTCAGGTTGCATTTCAATACTGGCTTTTGAAAAGAAGTCTCTCTTTGACCAAGCTTTAGACAGAGTCTTCTGATCCCTTTCTCAACTAGGTCTTATTCTTGGCCAAATTCCTTGGCTTGTTATGGCCATTTCAGCAAGAATTCTGCCATGCCAATTTAGTAAGAATCTTTCAAACCTTGTTATCCAACCATGTTTCTCTTAGTAATTTCCATCCACTAACTTCCTCACTCTCCCTGTTGACTTAAAAATACCCAGTTGCCCTGTTTATTCAGCATTAAGTTCAGTCTTTTTTCCCTATTGCAATAGTCATGAATAAATATTTCTTGCTGTTAACTATAACTGATATAACTTTTATTTGATACTTCTTCTGCTGTGATTCTGATAGGATCAAATTCATCACTGGATCCCTGTAGCTCTCACCCAGGACCCTGGATGTATGACTTTAAAACACTTATCTTTATGCCTGATTAATTGATTGAAGAACCATTGGTGAGTCCAAATCCTGATCCAATATTCTGAATGATAATCTGCTGAAACACTATAAATACAGATTTTGATTCTTAGGATTAAAACTATATACTCTTGAGGCTGGGTTAAATCTCAGGCTTCTGTATTTGGAAAGGTACCATTGGTTTAGTAAACATGGGGAATTCTCATTGAATTCTCATTTGGTTGAACTTTTCTACTACTACTACTACTACTACTACTACTACTACTACTACTACTACTTCTACTATTTTTATTCTTATTCTTGGTATTTAGGTAACAGTTATTTGGATTCTTTTTCTTTACAGAGATCTCATTTGTAGAAATATTTTAATTGATAATTTGAAACTTTAATGGTCTCTTTGGGAAACCTGAAATCGCCTCAAACTGGCTCATCTAAGACTCATTTCTCATCAACTTCATTCCTACTTTTATGTTTTATGAACTACAATCATCCCTTTAGTTCCCTTAAACTTTTGATTTGTCCCACTTCAATACCCCTACCTTCTCTATCCCCCTGTACCTCCCTTCCAGACTTTCCCTTCCCACTCCAGCCCCTCAACTCTCTGCCCTCATCTGAATATTATGAGATTCAATAACTGCAAAAGCAACCATGTAAGGCTGAAAAAGAAAACAAGAATATTGGAAACAGACTGGATATTTTATTCACTCAGATGGGCTTTGAAGACACCCAGAGAACTGATTGGTGTCTCCTAAGTCCCTCATCTGAAATTTTATCCACAGCCTCCATAGAATTGCATATCATGGCAAAAGAAAATCTTAAAACTTTCTTCCACAGATATTGGTGGGAAGGTTTTGCTCTCATATTGAGCAGGTGACTTCAACTTATCTCATCTGCTGGAAACCCAACTCAAATAAAAATTAAAAGTGGGACAAAAATGAGAATCAACTTTTTAAATATAAATCCATGAGTTTTATATTACTGTATTTATGCCTGACTCATAGCTAAAATGTTTGCACTTATCCTTATATGTATATACATATATATATTATATATATGTGATAGTTTCCTTTCTCCAGATGGCATTAGCAATTAATTTATAAAATCAAGTACAAAGCCTATTTTAATTGGCTTAGAGAAAATCACTTATATAAATTAGATATTCTGAAAACTCCCAATAATTAAAAAATGTGCCAATACTTTCAATATGGAAGAAAATAACTACTCTTATAAAAACTAAGCACATATTCTCATAAATTGGGTAAATCTCTGGCAAAAAAAACCTAGTTTAATATTGTTGGTTTAATAAAAACAGCAATGTGTTCTGAGTTATTGGCATTAAGACATATATATTTTAGTCTATTAATGAACATGTTCTTTTGGCCACATTGAAAAATCATACTATAAGGAAGCACATATCTATAAAAATTGTGAGATGATATATTCATAAACATTTATAAACATAGACTGCTACATAATGCTGATATCTGGAAAACAGCTAATAATTATCCACTTCATAGTCTCTGTAAAATACAAGTTACTAATGGTTAAAAATTATAATTAATATATTTAAATAAAACGACAAGAAACAATAAGGACAAAGGGAAACATTTTTGTTAGGGAAACTAGGCAAGTATAAGACAAAATATGAATGGATACAGAAAGTTGCAGAAAGTTTGTAGAAAAGGAATCATGTGTGGTTAAACCTAAGATTGTATTTATTTATGAGGTTTTGTAAGTTTATTTGTTTAAATGAATTTAGTGCCAACAGTATACTGACACAAAATGAGAATTTGGTTCTCTCCTTGTTAAAATCACTATGTTTTCTTGAAGTAATGGTTTTATCTTAATAATAGTTTGTAAAAGGATTTATTTACCTTTTGAGTAATCTGTCTAGGAAACAAGAATTCTGTGTCTTACCAGAAAAGTTTCCTCTGCTTTATGTTGACTTTACCCTATCCTTGGTGATTTAAGACATTTAATATTAAGATTATTTAATTGAGTCTTCTCATTTTTTAAAAAAGCTAATTTTTCCCAGTCATGTTACCTCCCATATTTACTTTTGAAATATTTTGTGACTTTTGTAAAATTGGTAGTTAAGTATTGTTTCACAGTGACTCATGATCCTATTTAGGCAAATTTCAAATCTTTTTACATTTTTGACAACTTTCAACATTTTGCTTTCCCCAAATCAAACTCTAACTGAAATCTTGATCTCAAAATGACTTAAAAATCTCAAAGGATTTTTCTTTCACCTTGTAAAGAAAGAGATGTTAAAAATAATTAAGTTTTTTTGGTATATTGAATTGCATAAAAAAGTATTGTCAAAGAAGAAGAGATGCTTAACCTTCTTTAGGTTATATTTGTATGATTAAATATTATTAATATAAATACTTCATAAATTATATGAAGTTCCTAAAAATTTGTAGATGTCCTTGCTGTGCACCATAAATTCAAGTTGCAAACTGGGAAATCTATCAGATTGCCACTGTCATCCTCATTCCACCATCTAAGGAAGTTTGCAACCCAACATCTAGAAATCTTCTTGACTGATTGTCCTTTGGAACCAGAAAGTGGGTTTATAGTCTTCTCCAACCATTAGTATTATTTTTATTTTTATAGAAAATTTTCTCATTAAATGACATCCAGCAAATATCCTCTACTACCAACTCTTAAGATATAATTTATTTGGAACTTAATGAACGAGAGATGACTGAACAAAAAACAATGTTATATTATTCCAAGGAAGAATAATGTCACATTTCTTTGTGTAAGAGGAGAGGCTGACAAGAACTCCCTCCTTAACAAAAAATTTAGTCCAAATCCTCTGAGCCCTCCTCTCAAGTAAACCTGTCATTCACCTGCCATTTGTGGCCTTTTGAGACCACTTTATCAAGAATCCCCTCACACTTCCTAAAATGACCAAGTTCCTCTTAGTAATTTTCCATTCACTGACTGATACTGTCTATTAGCTATTAATCCCTACCTTCACCTATGACATCCAAAGTTGAGTCTGATCTTTCTCCCATACTGCAATAGTCAAATAAAGTCTTCTTTGTCTGTTTAAATCTTTCTGGTACAATTTATGTTTGACACTTTCTCACTTAAAGATTGTGTGACCTTAGGTCAAATTATTTCATTTCTGTGTGCCAGTTTTCTCTTATGTAAAATGAGAATAATAATAGTATCTACATTTTATGGACTTTATATTTCCTTTGTCAAGATTAAATAAAACATTTTTAAACTGCTTAAAACAGAAAAAAAATGATAGCAATGCATAATAAAAACTCAATAAACATTAGCTATTATTATTAAGATATATTTCCAGGTTCTTATCCTGTCCATATACAAAGTAGAATCAATAGAATCAAAGAATTATAAAGAAATACTTCAGCTGGTAATATTTCTTTATTCTGATAATAACATTTTCTAAGCACTGTGCTAGACACAGTAAAAGTATTTTCAGGGAGAAGAGAGAAGTAAGATGGTGGAGGAATAGGGGACCGTAATTTCATCTGGTCCCTGGAAATCAGCTAGATAGTCATCAAATCATTCTGAACACCTGTAAAATGAACTAGTGATCTGAGAAAAGAATTGCTACAATTCTACAAATAGAAAAGCACCACTTTTGCAAAGTAGGAGGTGTGGAGACATGAATCCAAGGTGATATATTGGAAGATAAACCACGGGTGGGGGGAGGGAGCCTCTGTTAGCTGGGTACCCGAAAGTGTTATCAGCAGCAGAGTGCAAAATTGGGACTTTTAGAAGTTTGCCTGAAAGGTGCTCAGGAGGCAAAGCAAGGTGGAATCCCAGGTGGGACAGTGTGGTCTCAGGATCCCTGGGATCACAAAAAGATTAGAGGTGCCTGAGTGCAGCAGAGTTACCAGGCATTGGAATGGGGAAGCCAGTTGCAAATAGCAAGCCAAGGTGACGGCTTTCTGCTCGGTGTTGCCATAAACCCCAAACCACTGCACGGTCTGGTGACTGCTCTTTGAGCAGCGACCCAGCGAGTGGAAAAACCTTGGCAAGACCCCCCTCCAACCCCCAGGTAGAAGGGCGCAGATGGGTGCTCCAGGAGTCTGTAGTTTGTAGACTCAAAATGGGGTTTCATTCCTGAGGTAAAAATGCTCAGTCACAGGCTGCGTGAACACAGAGTGTGGAGGGAAACCACGGAGAGGAGAGTGACTGACTGCTTCTCTGTGAGGGCTCACTGAAGAGTTCCGTGAGGCGGTGTGAACTTACAGCTCAAGAGCTAAAGTTCAGGACACCATGATTTTCATCCCAAACACCGGCTCCAGAGTGGTTTACACTGAGACTGACCCCCTGGCAAGGGCAGTACAATTCTGCCAGGGCAAAGACACCTGAGAATCAGCACAACAGGCCCCTCCCTCAGAAGACCAGCAGGAACCTCTAGATAATGCCAAATTTACCAATCATACAGAATTGTAAAACTCTAGCTCTTGGGGAAAGAAATATTCATGGTTTTTTCTTATCATACTTTAGTTCTTCAGTTTTATATTTTATTTTCCTTTTCAGCTATTTTCTTATTTTATCAATTATTTCTTAAGTTTTTTTATTTACATTTTTACACTTATGGTTTATATATATAATTTTCATTTTTGGCTTCCTTTCATTGTATTCAATTTCATATATATATATATATATATATATATATATATATATATATATATATTCTTTCCTATTTGGGGATCTAGTTTCTTCTAGCAAACAGACCAAAATACACCCAGGATCTAGTTTATTGTTTGGTTCTGTTCAAATTCTTGTTTGATTATATTCTCTTTTTTTTTCTTTTTCGGTTTCTGTTCTCTTCTGATTTATATTTTTCTGTGTCATTGTTGCTATTTTTGTATTTCCCATCTCCCATTTACTCTTTTCTGGACATAATTGCAAAGGGATAACTCACTTCAGAAAAGAGAACAAGAGGCAGTACTCACTGCCAGGGATTAAATGAATATGGATATAAGTAAGATGTTGGAATTAGAATTCAAAGCAACGACTATAAAGATACTAGCTGGGCTTGAAAAAAACATAGATGACACTAGAGAATCCTTTACTGGAGAAATAAAAGAACTAAAATCTAATCAGGTCAAAATCAAAAAGGCTATTATTGAGATGCAATAAAAAATGGGGGCTCTAACTCCGAGGATAAATGAGGCAGAAGAGAGAGTCAGTGATATAGAAGACAAAATGATAGAGAATAAGGAAGCTGAGGAAAGAGAAATAACTACTGGATTACAAGGGGAGGATTCAAGAGATCAGTGATACCATAAAGCAAAACAATATTAGAATAATTGGAGTCTCAGAGGAAGAGGAAAGAGAGAGGAGGAGGCAGAAGGTTTATTTGAACAACTTATAGCTGAGAAGTTCCCTAATCTTGGAAAGGAAACAGGCATTCAAGTCCAGGAAGACTAGAGAGTCACCCTCAAAATAAATAAAAATAGGTCAACCCCTCCACATATAAGAATGAAGCTTGCAAATTTCAGAGATAAAGAGAAAATCCTGAAAACAGTGCGACAAGAGGTGCTTAACCTACAAGGTAGAAGCATAAGAGTGGCAGAAACCCTGTCCACAGAAACCTGGAAGGCAAGAAAGGACTGGCATGATATATTAAATGAACTAAATGAAAAATAGTCCAGATTATTTTATCCAGCAAGCCTGTCATTCAGAAACGAAGGAGAGAGAAAAAGCTTCGAGGAAAAACAGAAACTAAAAAAATTTGTGATAACTAAACCAGTCCAGCAAAAAATACTAAAGGGGATCCTTTAAGTGAAGAGAGAGCCAAAGAGAAACAAAGACCAGAAAGGAACAGAGACAACATACAGAAACTGTGACTTCACAGGGAATACAATGGCACTGAATTCATATATTTCAATAATTACTCTGAATGTAAAAGGACTAGGTGCTCCAATCAAAACCCACAGGTAGCAGATTTGATTAAAAAAAAAGACCCATCGATATGCTGTCTACAAGAGACTCATTTTAGACCCAATACACCTCCAGATTGAAAGTGTGGGGGTGGAGAACCACTTACCATGATAATGGACAACAACTGAAAGCTGGGGTAGCAATCCTTATTGTCAGACAAACTAGATTTTAAATGAAAGACTGTAATAAGAGATGAAGAGGGACACTATATCAAATTAAAGGGTTTATCCAAAAAGAAGATCTAACAATTGAAAATATGTATGCCACTAACATGGGAGCAGCCAATTACATAAATCAATTAGTAACAAAATTAAGGAAACACATTGATAACAATACAATAATTGTAGGGTACTCACAACAATGGACAGATTATAAAGCAAAAGATCAACAAGGAAACAAGGGCTTTGAATGACACACTGGACCAGTTGGACTTCACAGATCTATTCAGAGTACCCCATCCTAAAGCAACAGAATACACATTCTTCTCTAATGCACATGAAACAGTCTCCAGAATAGACCACACACTGGGTCACTAATCAGGTCTCAACCAGTACCAAAAGAGTGGGATTATTCCCTGCATATTTTCAAACCTAAGTGCCTTGAAACTTGAACTCAATCACAAGAGGAAATTTGGAAGGGACACAAAAGCATAGAGATTAAAGAGCATCCTACGAAAGAATGAATGAATCAAAGTGGAAATTAAAGAATTAAAAAATCATGGAAACAAAGGAAAATGAAAACGCAACGGTTCAGAACTTTGAGATGCAGCAAAGGCAGTCCTAAGAGGGAAGTATATAGCAATACAAGCCTTTCTCAAGAAACAAGAAAAGTCTCAAATTCATAATGTAACCTTACACCTAGAGGAACTGGAGAAAGAACAGCAAATAAAGCCTAAAGCCAGCAGGAGAAGAGAATAATAAAGATTAAAGCAGAAATCAATGAAATAGAAACCAAAAGAACAGTAGAGCAGATCAATGAAACTAGGAGCTGGTTTTTTGAAAGAATTCCTAAGATCAATAACTCCCTAGCCAGACTTATCAAAAAGGAAAGAGAAAGGACTCAAATAAATAAAGTCATAAATGAAAGAGGAGAGATCACATTCAACACTGAAGAAATACAAACAATTATAAGAATATACTCTGAGCAACTATATGCCATCAAATAAGGCAATCTGGAAGAAATGGATGCATTCATAGAAACTTATAAACTACCAAAACTGAAACAGGAAGAAATAGAAAACCTGAACAGACCCATAACCAGCAAGGAAATTGAAGCAGTAATCAAAAATCTCCCAACAAGCAAGAGTCCAGGGCCAGATGGCTTCCCAGGGGAATTCTGCAAAACATTTAAAAAAAGAATTAATACCTATTCTTCCAAAGCTGGTTCAAAAAAAAAATAGAAACGAAAGGAAAACTTCCAAACTCACTCTATGAGGCCAGCATCACCTCGATTCCCAACACCAGACAAAGACTCACTAAAAAGGAGAATTACAGACCAATATCTCTGATGAACATGGATGCAAAAATTCTCACCAAGATACTAGCCAGTAAGATCCAACAGTACATTAAAAGGATTATTCACAATGACCAAGTGGGATTTATTCCTGGGCTGCAAGGGTGGCTCAACATCCACAAATCAATCAATGTGATACACTACATTAATAAAAGAAAGAACAAGGACCATATGATCTTTTCGATGGATGCAGAAAAAAAACCTTTGACAGAGTACAGCATCCTTTTTTGATTAAAACTCTCCACAGTGAAGGGATAGAGGGCACATACCTCAATATCATAAAAGCCCACAGCAAATATCATTCTCAATGGGGAAAAACTGAGAGTTCTCCCCGTAAGATCAGGCACATGACAGGGATGTCCAGTCTCACCACTGTTGTTCAACATAATACTAGAAGTTCTAGCCTCAGCAATCAGACAACAAACAGAAATAAAAGGCATCCAAATCAGCAAATAAGTCAAACTCTCACTCTTTGCAGATGACATGATAGTCTATGTGGAAAACCCAAAAGACTCCACCTCAAAATTGCTAAATCTCAAACAGGAATTCAACAAAGTGGCAGGATATAAAATCAACACACAGAAATCAGTTGTGTGTCTCTACACTAACAATGAGACAGAAGAAAGGGAAATTAAGGAAACAATCCCATTTCCAATTGCACCAAAATCCATAAGATACCTAGGAATAAACCTAACCAAAGAGGCAAAGGATCTCTACCCTGAAAACTATAGAACACTTATGAAAGAAATTGAGGAAGACACAAAGAAATGGAAAAACATCCCATGCCCATGGATTGGAAGATTAAATATTGTTAAAATGTCTATGGTACCCAGAGCAATCTATACATTCAAAGCAATTCCTATCAGAACACCATCAATATTTTTCACAGAGCTGGAACAAATCATCCTAAAACTTGTATGGACCCAGAAAAGACCCTGAATAGCCAAAGCAATGTTGAAAAAGTAAAGCAAAACTGATGGCATCACAATGCCTGGCTTCAAGCTATATTACAAAGCTGTAATCATCAAGACAGCATGGTACTGGCACAAACAGACACCTAGATCAATGGGACAAAATAGGGAACCCCAAAATGGACCCTTAACTCTATAGTCAACTAATCTTTGATAAAACAGGAAAGAACATCCAATGGAAAAAAGACAGTCTCTTCAACAAATGGTGCTGGGAAAATTGGACAGCCACATGCAGAGGAATGAAACTGGACCATTTTCTTACACCATACACAAAAATAAACTCCAAAAGGATGAAAGACCTAAATGCGAGAAAGGAATCCATCAAAATTTTAGAGGAGAACACAGGCAGGAACCTCTTTGAACTTAGGCACAGCAACTTCTTGTTAGACACATCTTCAAAGGCAAGGGAAACAAAAGCAAAAATGAACTATTGGGCCTGTGTCAAGATAAAAACCTTTTGCACAGCAAAGGAAACAGTCAACAAAACCAAAAGACAACCTACGGAATGGGAGAAGATATTTGCAAATGTCTTATCAGATAAAGGGCTAGTATCCAAGATCTATAAAGGACTTATCAAACTCAACAACCAAAGAACAAATAATCCAATCACGAAATGGGCAGAAGACATGAACGGACATTTCTCCAAAGAGGACTTGCACATGGCCAATAGACACATGAAAAAATGTTTAATATTACTTGGTATCAGGGAAATGCAAATCAAAACCACAATGAGAAATCACCTCACACCAGTCAGAATGGCTAAAATTAATAAGTCTGGAAAAGACAGATATTGGTGAGGATGCAGAGAAAGGAGAACCTACTCACACTGCTGGTGGGAATGCAAGGTGGTGAGGAAAACTTAAAAAGTTAAAAATAAAGCTACCCTATGACACAGCAATTGCACTACCCAGTATTTACTCAAAGAATATGAATGTAGTGATCTGAAGGGGCATCTGCACCCCAAAATTTAGAGCATCAATATCCACAGCAGCCAAACTATGGAAAGAGCCCAGATGTCCCTTGACAGATGAATGGATAAAGAAGATATGGTAAAAATATACAATGGCATATTAGTCAGCAATAAAAAAAAATGAAATCTTGCCATTTGCAATGATGTAGATGGAACTAGAGGGTATTATGCTAAGTGAAATAAGTCAATCAGAGACATGTAATAATCATATGATTTCATTCATATGTGGAATTTAAGAAACAAAACAGAAGATCATAGGAAGTGGTGAGAAATAAAATATGACAAAATCAGAGAGGGTGACAAACCATAAGAGACTCTTAACCAAAGGGGAAAAAAAACTGAGGGTTGCTGGAGGTGTACTGAGTGAGGGGATAGGATGATTGGTTGATGGGCATTAAGGAGGGCATCTGATGTCATGAGCACTGGGTGTTTTCTGCAACTAATAAATCCCTGAACTCTACCTCTGAAACTAATAATACACTATATGTCAAGTAACTGAATTTAAATAAAATATTTTTTTAAATATTATTTCCAGGGAAACAAAAAACAGAACCAAATTTTACTCTTACAGAGCATGTGTTATATGCTAGGCATTGTGCTAGTAACTAAGGCTACAAAGATGAATAAGCTATGTTCTTGGCCCTTGAGTAGCTCACAATCAAGTGGGAGACATACGCATAAAAACAAATCATTAAAATTGAGAAGGTTTAAATATAAGTGACAAATCACTTTTCCCTTTTTAAAGAAATATTATAACTATATTAATGTGGGGAATAGTTTGGAGAGTAATGAGGCAAAGAAGAGATCAATGAGTTTGCTAATATAATCATTCAGGTAAAGAATAATGAATGTCTGAACAAAGACACTAGCAACAGGAATGAAGGGGAAGGGTATGGATCTGAGATGTAGGATTATCAGGTGCCTCTTAGGAAAAGAGAAGCATTCGGGATTATCTGGCATGGTGACAGTATTAAAATATGAAGACCTGTCATGTGGAAAAAGATTTATTCTTTTTTTTTTCCTGGTAGTATATCAGACATCTAGATTTCAGGAGAGCAGATAACTGGGAGGCACAACAAAGGAAAAATCAAGCAGCTCTCTCATTAAACACTTCATGTAATTGGAGAGATTTAGAATAGAGTAGGAATGAACATTTAGCTACAAATATTGTAAAGAGAATTCATACTTTCTGTATGGGATTAATCTAGACTGCTTCTGGCCCCAGCCAAATATCTTATTATTTCCTTAACAGGCCTTATATTTTTCTACTTCTATGCCTTTGTATTAACCTATGTCATTTCCATTTGGTGTAAAAAGTGACTGAAATATGTTAAGTATATTTCTTTAAATTAGTATGTAATCCTGATTTAAAGACGGATGGAATGTTTTATCAGTCTAACATTGTTTGCTGTGCAGGAGCTTAATAGTTTGATGCAATTCTACTTGCCTATTTTTTGGTTTTGCTGCCTATGCTTTTGGTGTCAATTCCCCCAAAAAAATCATTGTGCAGACCAATGTCAAGAAGCTTTTTCCCTATGTTTTTTTTTAGACTTTTTATGGTTTCAGGTATTACATTTAAGTATTTCATCCATTTTGAGATTTTTGTATATGGTGTGAGATAGGGATCAAATTTCATTTATCTGCATGTAGATATCCAGTTTTCCTAAGACCATTTATTGAAAAACTCCTTTTCCTATTATGCGCTCTTGGTACTCTTGTCAAAGTTCAGTCAACCATAGATGTGTGGATTTATTTCTGGGCTCTCTATTCTGTTCTACTGGTCTATATGTCTATCTTTATGCCAGTAGAATACTCTTTTGATTACTATGGCTTTGTAATATAGTTTAAAATCAGGAAATATGAAGCTTCCTTCTTTGTTATTCTTGCTCAATATTCATTGAACTTTAAGGATCATTTATGGTTTCATGTAAATTTTAAGTTTTTTTTTCTATTTTGGTAAGAGATGCCATTGTGATTTTGCTAGAATTTTCATTGAATCTGTAGATTGCATTGGGTAGTATGGACTTTTTTTTAAATTTAATTTAATTTTATTATGTTATGTTAGTCACCATACAGTACATCATTAGTTTTTGATGTAGTGTTCCATGATTCATTGTTTTCATATAACATCCAGTGCTCCATGCAATATGTGCCCTCCTTAATACCCATCACTGTGCTAACCCATCCCTCCACCCCTCTCCTCTCTAAAACCCTCAGTTTGTTTCTTGGAGTCCATAGTTGCTCATGGTTCATCTCCACATCCGATTCCCCCCCTTTATTTTTCCCTTCCTTCTCCTAATGTCCTCCATACTATTCCTTATGTTCCACAAATAAGTGAAACCATATGATAATTGACTTTCTCTGCTTGACTTATTTCACTTAGCATAATCTCCTCCAGTCCCATCCATGTTGATGTAAAAGTTGGGTGTTCATACTTTCTGATGGCTGAATAATATCCCATTGTATATATGGACCACATCTTCTTATCCATTCGTCTTTTGAAGGGCATCTCAGTTCTTTCCACAGTTTGGCAATTGTGGACATTGCTGCTATGAACATTGGGGTACATATGGCCCTTCTTTTAACTACATCTGTGTCTTTGGGGTAAATACCCAGTAGCGCAAATTCTAGATCATAGGGTAACTCTATTTTTAATTTATTGAGGAACCTGCACGCTGTTTTCCAAAATGGCTGTATCAACTTGCATTCCCACCAACAGTGTAAGAGGGTTCCCCTTTCTCCACAACCTTACCAAAATTTATTGTTTCTTGCCTTGTCAATTTTTGCCATTCTAACTGGAGTAAGGTGGTATCTCAATGCGGTTTTGATTTGAATTTCCCTGATGGGTAATAACATTATTAACACTTCCAAACTATGGACATGGAATGTGTTTCCATTTATTTGTGTTTTATTAATTTCCTAATTTTCATTGTACAAATCTTTCATCTCTTTGATTATTCCAAAGTGATCCTATGTGTTGTTATTGTGAATGAGTTTGTTTTCTTAACGTTCCAAAAAGTTAGTTCTGTATACCCACATGACTGATTTCTTTTTTTTTAAGTTTTTTTTAAAGATTTTATTTATTTATTCATGAGAGATAGAGGGAGAGAGAGAGGGGGAGAGAGAGAGAGAGAAGCAGAGGGAGAAGCAGGCTCCCAAGGAGCAGGGAGCCCGATGCGGGACTCGATCCCAGGACCCTGGGATCATGACCTGAGCCGAAGGCAGACGCTTAACCATCTGAGCCACCCAGGCACCCCACATGACTGATTTCTGTATGTTAACTTTACATCCTGCAACTTTGCTGAATTTCTTAGGTCTGAAAATTTTTCTCTTTAGTTTTTAAGGTTTCTACATATATAATCATGACATCTATAAGCAGTGATAATATTACTTCTTTATGTCAAATTTGGATTTTTTTTTTTTTTTGGTCTAATTGCTCTGGCTAGGACTTCTTATGTTGAAAAGAAGTAAAGAGTGCAGGAATCCTGTCTTTGTCCTGAACTTACAGGAAAAGTTTTCAGTTTTTCCCTATTGTTTATGATGTTAGTTTGGGCTTTTCATATATGGTCTTCATTGAGGTAAGCTTCCATTATATTTGATATATATTTGAATTAAGATCATTCATTAGGTTGATCACATTTATAAGATATTGATATGAACCTCTGTTTCTTTTTTTATTATGTTATGTTAATCACCACACATCATTAGTTTTTCTAATAATTTTTTATTGTTATGTTAATCACCACACATTACATCATTAGTTTTTGATGTGTTCCATGATTCATTGTGCATAACACCCAGTGCTCCACGCAGAATGTGCCCTCTTTAATATCCATCACCAGGCTAACCCATCCCCCCACACCCCTCCCCTCTAGAACCCTCAGTTTGTTTTTCAGAGTCCATCGTCTCTCATGATTTGTCTCCCCCTTCGACTTACTCCACTTCATTCTTCCCCTCCTGCTATCTTCTTCTTCTTTTATTTTTCTTAACATATATACACATCATTAGTTTTTGATGTAGTGTTCCATGATTCATTGTTTGTGTATAACACACAATTCTCCATGCAGTGCATGCCCTCTTTAATACCCAACATGAGGCTTACCCATCCCCCCAAACCCTTCCCTCTAGAAGCCTCATTTTGTTTCTCAGAGTCCATAGTCTCTCATGGTTCATCTCCCCCTCTGAATTCCCCCGCTTCATTTTTCCCTTCCTGATATCTTCTTCTTCTTCTTCTTCTTTTTTAAACATATAATGTATTATTTATTTCAGAGGTACAGGTCTGTGATTCAACAGTCTTACAAAATCCACAATGCTCACCATAGCACATAGATTCCCCAATGTCTATCACCCAGCCACCCCATCCCTCCCACCTCCCACCACTCCAGCAATCCTCAGTTTGTCTCCTGAGATTAAGAATTCCTCACACCAGTGAGGTCATATGATACATGTCTTTCTCTGATTGACTTATTTTGCTCAGCATAATACCCCCCAGTTCCATCCACGTCATTGCAAATGGCAGGATTTCATTCCTTTTGATGGCTGCATAATACTCCATTGTATATATATACCACTTTTTCTTTACCCATTCATCTGTTGATGGACATCTTGGCTGTTTCTATAGTTAGGCTATTGTGGACATTGCTGCTATAAACATTGGGGTGCACGAACCCCTTCAGATCACTACATTTGTATCTTTGGGGTAAATACCCAGTAGTGCAAATGCTGGGTCATATGGTAGCTCTATTTTCAACTTTTTGAGGAACCCCCATACTGTTTCCAGACTGGCTGCACCAGCTTGCATTCCCACCAACAGTGTAGGAGGGCTCCCCTTTCTTTGCATCCCCGCTAACATCTGTAATTTCCTGACTTGTTAATTTTAGCCATTTTGACTGATTGAGGTTTTTTATGTTTTGTTTTGTTTTGTTACTATTTGATGTAGTGTTCCATGATTCATTGTTTGTGCATAACACCCAGTGCTCCATGCAGAACGTGCCCTCTTTAATATTCATCACCAGGCTAACCCATTCCCCCCCAGAACCCTCAGTTTGTTTTTCAGAGTCCATCGTCTCTCATGGTTTGACTCCCCATCTGATTTACTCCCCTTCATTCTTCCCCTCCTGCTATCTTCTTCTTCTTTTTTCTTAACACATATTGCATTATTTGTTTCAGCGGTACAGATCTGTCCTTCAACATTCGTGCACAATTCACAGTGCTCACCATAGCATATACCCTCCCCAATGTCTGTCACCCAGTCACCCCATCCCTCCCACCCCCCACCACTCCAGCAACCCTCAGTTTGTTTCCTGAGATTAAGAATTCCTCATATCAGTAAGGTCATATAATACTTGTCTTTCTCTGATTGACTTATTTCACTCAGCATAACACCCTCCAGTTCCATCCATATCATTGCAAATGGCAAGATCTCATTTCTTTTGATGGCTGTATATTATTCCATTGTGTATATATACCACATCTTCTTTATCCATTTATCTGTCGATGGACATCTTGACTCTTTCCACAGTTTGGCTATTGTGGACATTGCTGTTATAAACATTGGGGTGCATGTACCCTTTCGGATCCCTACATTTCTTTCTTTGTAGTAAATACCCAGTGGCGCAATTGCTGGATCGTATGGTAGCTCTATTTTCAACTGTTTGAGGAACCTCCATACTGTTTTCCAGACTGGTTGCACCAGCTTGCATTCCCACCAACAGTGTAGGAGGGTTCCCCTTTCTCCACATCACCACCAACATCTGTCGTTCCCTAACTTGTTAATTTTAGCCATTCTGACTGGTGTGAGGTGGTATCTCATTGAGGTTTTGATTTGGATTTCCCTGATACTGAGCAATGTTGAGCACATATTCATGTGTTTGTTGGCCATTTGGATGTCTTCTTTGGAAAAATATCTGTTAATGTCTTATGCCCATTTCTTAATTGGATCATTTGTTCTTTTGGTGTTGAGTTTGATAAGTTCTTTATAGATTTTGGATACTAGCCCCTTATTTGATATGTCATTTGCAAATATCTTCTCCCATTCTGTCAGTTGACTTTTGGATTTGTTGACTGTTTATTTTGCTGTGCAAAAGCTTCTTATCTTGATGAAGTCCAATTAATTAATTTTTGCCCTTGTTTCCCTTGCCTTTGGTGATGTTTCTAGGAAGAAGTTACTGTGGCTGAGGTAGAAGCGGTTGCAGCCTGTGTTCTCCTTTAGGATGTTGATGGACTCATTCTCACATTTCAGTCTTTCAATCATTTTGAGTCTATTTTTGTGTGTGGTGTAAGGAAATGGTTCAGTTTCATTCTTATGCATGTGGCTATCCAATTTTTCAAACACCATTTGTTGAAGAAACTGTCTTTTTTCCATTGAGCATTCTTTCCTGCTTTGTCGAAGATTAGTTTACCATAGAGTTGAAGGTCCATTTCTGGGTTCTCTATTCTGTTCCATTGATCTATGTGTCTGTTTCTCTGTCAGTACCATACTGTCTTGATGATGACAGCTTTGTAATAGAGCTTGAGGTCTGGAATTGTGAGGCCACCAGCTTTGCTTTTCTTTTTCAACATTCCTCTGGCTATTCGGGGTCTTTTCTGGTTCCATACAAATTTTAGAATTCTTTGATCCATTTCTTTGAAAAAAAGTTGATAGTATTTTGATAGGGATTGCATAAATGTGTAGATTGCTCTAGGTAGCATTGGCATTTTCACAATATTTTTTCTTCCAATCCATGAGCATGGAACGTTTTTCCATTTCTTTGTGTCTTCCTCGATTTCTTTCATGAGTATTTTATAGTTTTCTGAGTACAGATCCTTTGCCTCTTTGGTTAGATTTATTCCTAGGTACCTTATGGTTTTGGGTGCAATTATAAATGGGATTGACTGAGAAAGAGAAATCCTTAATTTCTCTTTCTTCGGTCTTTTTGGTGTATAGGAATGCCAATGATTTCTGTGCATTGATTTTATGTCCTGCCAATTTGCTGAATTCTTTTATGAGTTCTAGAAATTTTGGGATGGATTCTTTTGGTTTTTCCACAAAAAGTATCATATCATCTGCAAAGAGTGAGAATTTGACTTCTTCTTTGCCGATTGGGATGCCTTTTATTTCTTTTTGTTGTCGGATTGCTCTGGCTAGGACTTCTAATACTATGTTGAATAGCAGTGGTGACAGTTGACATCCCTGCAGTGTTCCTGACCTTAGGGGGAAAGCTCTCAGTTTTTCCGCATTGAGAATGATATTCGCTGTGGGTTTTTCATGCACGGCTTTTATGATATTGAGGTATGTACCCTCTATCCCTACACTCTGAAGAGTTTTGATCAACAAATGATGGTGTACTTTGTCAAATGCTTTTTTTCTGCATCTATGGAGGATCATATGGTTCTGTTCTTTCTTTTATTAATGTATTGTATCACATAGATTGATTTGTGGATGTTGAACCAATTTTGCAGCCCAGGAATAAATCCCACTTGGTCGTGGTGAATAATCCTTTTAATGTACCGTTGGATCCTATTGGCTAGTGTTTTGGTGAGAATAGTTGCATCCATGTTCATCAGTGATATTGGTCTGTAATTCTTCTTTTTGTGGGGTCTTTGTCTGGTTTTGGGATTAAGGTAGTGTTGGCCTCAAAAAACGAGTATGGAAGTTTTCCTCGATTTCTATTTTTTGGAACAGTTTCAGAAGAATAGGTATTAATTCTTTTTTAAATGTTTATTAGAATTCCCCTGGGAAGCCATCTGGCCCTGGGCTCTTGTTTGTTGGGAGATTTTTGATTATTGCTTCAATTTCCTTAGTGGTAATGGGTCTGTTCAGGTTTTCTATTTCTTCCAGGTCCGTTTTGGTAGTTGATACATCTCTAGGAATGCATCCATTTCTTCCAGATTACTTAATTTGCTGGCATAGAGTTGCTCCTAATATGTTCTTATAATTGTATTTCTTTGGTGTTGGTTGTGAGCTCTCCTCTTTCATTCATTATTTTATTTATTTGGGTCCTTTCTCTTTTCTTTTTGATAAGTCTGTCCAGGGGCTTATCAATCTTAATTCTTTCAAAGAACCAGCTCCTAGTTCCGTTGATCTGTTCTACTCTCCTTTGGGTTTTTATTTCTTTGATTTCTGCTCTGATCTTTATTACTTCTCTTCTCCTGCTAGGTTTAGGCTTTATTTGCTGTTTTTTCTCCAGCTCCTTTAGGTGTAGGGTTAGGTTGTGTATTTGAGAACTTTCTAGTTTCTTGAGAAAGCTTTATTGCTATATATTTTCCTCTTAGGACAGCCTTTGCTGCATCCCAAAGATTTTGAACAATTGTGATATATTTTCATTTCTTTCCGTGAATTTTATTTTTTTTTACTCTTTTTTAATTTCCTGGTGGGATGCTCTTTACCCTCCATGTATTTGAGTTTGTTCCGACCTTCCTCCTGTGATTGAGTTCTAGTTTCAAAGCATTGTGGTCTGAAAATATGCAGGGAATGATCCCAATCTTTTGATACTGGATGAGACCTGATTTGTGACCTAGGATGTGATCTATTCTGGAGAATGTTCCATGGTCACTAGAGAAGAATGTGTATTCTGTTGCTTTGGGATGGAATGTTCTGCATATATCTGTGAAGTCCATTTGGTCCAGTGTGTCATTTAAGGTCTTTATTTCCTTGTTGATCTTTTGCTTAGATGATCTGTCCATTTCAGTGAGAGGGGTGTTAAAGTCCCCTACTATTATTGTGTTGTTGCTGATTTGTTTCTTTGCTTTTCTTATTAATTTGCTCATAGAATTGGCTTCTCCCATGTTAGGGGCATAGATATTTACAGTTGTTAGATCTTCTTGTTGGATAGACCCTTTAAGTAGGATATAGTGTCCTTCCTCATCTCTTATTATAGTCTGGTTTAAAACCTAAGTTGTCTGATATAAGGATGGCCTCCCAGCTTTCTTTCGGTGTACATTAGCATGGTAAATAGTTTTCCACCCCCTCACTTTCAATTTGGGGGTTTGTTGGGTCTAAAATTAGTCTCTTGCCGGTAGCACATGGATGGGTCTTGTTTTTTTATCCAATCTGATAGCCTGTGTCTTTTGATTCGGGCATTTAGCCCATTTACATTCAGGGTAACTATTGAAAGATATGAATTTAGTGCCATTGTATTGCCTGTAAGGTGACTGTTACTGTATATTGTCTGTGTTCCTTTCTGGTCTATGTTACTTTTAGGCTCTGTCTTTGCTTAGAGGACCCCTTTCAATATTTCTTATAGGGCTGGTCTCCAGATTGCAAATTCTTTTAGTTTTTGTTTGTCCTGGAAGCTTTTTATCTCTCCATCTCCTTTCAATGACATCCTAGGTGGATATAGTATTCTTGGCTTCATATTTTTCTCATTTAGTGCTCTGAATATATCATGCTAGTCCTTTCTGGCCTGCCAGGTCTCTGTGGATAGGTCTGTTGACAATTTAATGTTTCTACAATTGTAGAGTACAGATCTCTTATCCTGAGCTGCTTTCAGGTTTTCTCTTTGTCCCTGAGACTCGTAAGTTTTACTATTAGATGTTGGGGTGTTGACCTATTTTTATTGATTTTGAGGAGTTTCTCTGTGCCTCCTGGATTTTGATGCCTGTTTCCTTTCCCAAATTGGGGAAGTTCTCTGTTATAATTTGCTCCAATATACCTTCTGCCCATCTCTCTCTTTCTTCTCCTTCTGGGATCCCAATTATTCTAATATTATTTTGTCTTATGGTATCACTTATCTCTCGAATTCTGCCCTCTTTTTCCAGTAGTTGTTTATCTCTCTTTTTCTCAGCTTCTTTATTTTGTATCATTTGGTCTTCTATATCACTAATTCTCTCTTTTGCCTCATTTATCCTAACAGTTAGAGCCTCCATTTTTTATTGCATCTCATTAATAGCCTTTTGGATTTCGACTTAGTTAGATTTTAGTTCTTTCATTTCTCCAGAAAGGGTTTCTGTGATATCTTCTATGCTTTTTTCAAGCCCAGCTAATATCTTTAAAATCATCAATCTGAACTCTGGTTCTGACATCTAACTAATGTCCATATAGATTAGGTCCCTGACAGTCGGTACTGCCTCTTGTTCTTTTTTTTTGAGGTGATTTTTTCCACCTTGTCATTTTGTCCAGAGGAGAATAGATGAATGAGAGAACAAAATGCTAACAGGGTAACAACATCCCCAGAAAATATACTCTAAACAAATCAGAAAGGATCTGAAGCCGGGGAAAAAGAAAGGGAAAGAAAGAAAAAAGAAAAAGAAAAAGATAAAAACAAACAAACAAGAACAAACCAACAAAAAAACAGAATATGATCAAATATGATCTGGCTGGTGCATAGATCAGTGCCACACTCTAGATTTTGGGCATATTTTGGTCTGTTAGAAGAAAGTGCCTCTCAAAATTTTAAAGAAAGAAAAACTTATATATGTACAAAAATTAGTGTAAATACGATGAATGGTTGGAATATGACTGTAAAGATGAAAATTTATAAAATTTATAAAAGGAATTGATAAGAAGTTGGTTGAAAAAGTAAGGAGGATTTTAAAAAAAAAAGTGAGATAATGTGATCAGAGAGGAGACTAGAACAAAACCATACACTGGAGATTTAGGGTATATTTTGGTCTGTTAGAAGAAACTATATCTCAAAATTTTAAAGAGAAAACAAGTTTATATATATATATATATATGTGTGTGTGTGTATATATATATATATATATATATATATACACCAAAAATAAGGTTAAGTCCTATGAAGGGATAGAATATGACTCTAAAATTGAAAAAAATAAAAAAAGATTTTATAAAAGGGATTGGTAAGATGTTGGTTGAAAAATGGAAAAAGAAAAATTCAAAAAAAAAAGAAAAAGCAAGTTAAAAAAAAAACTTTATAAGACTAAAGAATCATGGGAAAAAAGTCATGAATTCTATGTGCAGTATTCCCCTAGCGCTGGAGTTCTGCTGTTCTCATTGATTGGGAAACTTGGTTTTGGCTGGCTATTCTTACTGATCTTCTGGGGGCGGGGCCTGTCACAGTGATTATCAAATGTATTTGCCAGAGGCGGAATTGCCCCGCCCTTGCCGGGTCCAGGCTAATTAATCTGCTCAGGTTTGCTCTCCATAGCTTTTATTCCCTGCAAGCTTTCCATACAGCTTTGGAAGACGAGAATGAAAATGGTGGCGTCCCAATCTCTGCCCAGGAGGAGCCGAGAACTCAGGTCCCCACTCCTCAGTGAGCCCCCAGATTAAAGCAATCACTCTTCTCTCCCTGGTCTCTGGCCACACTCCGTGCTCACCCAGCCTGTGACCTAACATTTCTATCTCTGGCACATGACCCTGTATGGAGTCTCCAAACCCAGCAGATTCCTGCAGTGTTCTCCCACGCCACTCCTCCTCGGGGGAGGAAGGGGAGTCTCCCTTGATCTGCCCCCTAGTTGGGTCTCTGCTGGAGGAGCAGTGGCCCAACTGTGCTGCAGATCACACTTTATGGCAACCCTGAGCTGAGAGCCCACTCCTTGGCTCCGTCTCTGCAGCTGGCTTCCCTGTTCTGATACCTGGGAGCTCTGTTGCACTCAGGCACCCCCAGTCTTTCTGTGACCCCGAGGGTCCTGAGACCACAGTGTCCTAGCGAAGGTTCCACCCCCTCTTAGCCACTGGAGCAACATCCCTCAGGAGATCCAACTTCTAAAGTTCCGATTTTGTGCTCTGCTGCTCTATCACTTGCCAGTAGCGGCTGACGGAGGCCCCCTCCCCCACCATCTATCTTCCCGAATATCACCTGGGATTCACTTCTCCACATGTCCTACCTTCCAGAAAGTGGTCGCTTTTCTGTTCAGAAAGTTGCTGCTATTCTTTTCTTCAATCTCCTATTGAGTTTGTAGGTGTTCAGAATGGTTTGGTCCCTAGATAGCTGAATTCCTGGGACCAGATGAAATTTAGGTCTCTTAATCCTCCGCCATATTGCTCCTCCCCCCTCTGTTTCTCTTATAGTAAGTGATCAATACATGAAATCTAAGCATTGTTATCACTTTTCACAATTGTATGAGAACTATAAAATTCAACACGTTTCTCTCTTTTTCATTGTATTCCACAGTGTTCAAAGATAAATTATTTTTTAAAATTTACTTCACCAGTTCATTCTAAGTATCTAGTGCATTGTTCATTTAATTATCTTATTTTCTAGGCTTAAAACATGATATTCTAGATGTGTTATGACATCATATGTAATTTAAAATACTGTCAAAAATATGCAAGTGTAAATTATAAACAAAAAAATGAAATGTTTAATGTTATACTTGCTAGTTCAAAAAAGTTATTTCTGCCTTTATGCTCATGATTTTCTGAACTAAGATTTTCTGACTCCAAAGACAAACATGTCATTACAGAGGGTATAAATTGAACTTATTTTTTTTTATTAAATATGGTATTATCAAGTCTTCTATATTTACAAAAGTAGACATTGTAATGCAGCTGGTTATTCTCCTCTGTTCATTTTTTGTCATATAACTTTTAACTTTATAACATACCATATACATTATTTATTTATTATGTCTGTTGTCCATCACTCATAATTCTATTTATGTTTCACAAGGGCCAGGATCATTTTTTTTTCTTTTTTAAAAAATTATTTACTCATATATATCAAGTTCTTAGAATAGTACATGCCACACAGTAGGAACTCAGTATATTTCAGTTGAATGAATGAATTATCTTTTAACCTTGTATCCCATCTTCAGTTATCCAATCTTTTTCCAATCCATTCTCATCATTGTTTTTCTTTTCTCAATTCTTATTCATGACTTAAACCATGGCACTTAGGATTCTAGCCTAACTATTCTAAGGAAAAAAAAACTGTATAATCTGCTAATGACCTTATAAATACTAGATATGATAAGCACATTTTTCAACCATTGTAGTTTCTTTGGGGGGGCTACATTTGACACTCTTGGAAAAGACTTATTTCTTGAAACTCACCACTATCTTTTATTTCCATTATAATATATTTTGATTTTTATTTCCTCTTCTCTGTGATTATATATTCTCTGACTTCTTCCTAGGTTCTTCTTCTTTCATGGGCCTCATTAATACTGATACTTATCTCTAGAAATCCATTCTTGGGCCACTGCTTTTTTCAGTCTGAATACTTCCTATGACTAATCTAGTCTATGATCATAATATCAACTATTACATCTAACTTACAGAATTTATAGTTAAAAATAGATCTCTACATGAAACTTCAGAATCATATATCCAACTACTTGCTGAATAACTCCTCCTGGAGAGGCAAATGTTACCTTAGACTCTCTAACACAAATTCTAAACTCAGTTTAACAACATAAACTGCTGTTTCTCCTGCCTACCCTAGTAAATGGTACCAACAATCATTCAGACAACCAACCTAGAAATCTGAACTATACCCTTGAATCCATTCCCCTCTCACTCAATCAGCAAATCTTACTGACTTACCATCTATTTTTTCTTTAATGTGACTAATTACCATTCTTATCAATATCACCATAGTTAGATTCCCCATCATCTATTATCTAGGTGATTTGTTGGATATAAAATTTGAGGGAAAAAGAAGCATAACATGACATCCAGATTTTTGTGTGTTTATCTTAGATGACTGGGAAGATAGTGGTGTTATAAGAGAGTATAAAGCATTGTCCCAGTCCCCAGGACTGTTCTCTCCCAAGCCACTCATTAATATTTTTCCAAAGCAATATTTTGGAGTTGTCAACATAGAGATATAGTTGAAACCATCAAATTAGGTGAAATCATCCAGAAAATGCGTAAATAAAAGGGGAAATCGGGAACACCTGTGTGTCTCAGTCAGTTAAGTATCTTACTCTTGATTTAAACTCAGGTCATGATCTCACAATTGTGAGATTGAGCCCCGCATCAGGTTCCACACTCAGCGTGGATTCTACTTGAAATTCTTTCTCTGCCTCTCCCTCCTTTCTCTCTCTCTCTCTCAAAATAAATAAATAAAATGTTTAAAAAGGGGGGAGAGCAGGGCAAGAGTACATTTGTTAGCAGGAGGTGGTGTATGTTTTAGGAAAGGACAATAAGAGATGGGATAAAGAGGTGAGTAGAGACAAGATCCTTAAGGGCCTTATGAGACATTCTGAAGAATTTAGAATATATCATAGGTTCAAGGAGGAACATTGAAAGATTTAATTCAGATAAATGAATGCCACATTAGGGTTGCTTTTTAAGGAGATTATATTGATTTCAGTGTAAGGAATGGATTATTCTTGTGGAAAAACAAAACTTTTCTAGAGGCAAAAAATTAATAACTGTAGTCATCTTGGTGAGAGATGATACTAACATGGGCCAAGTCAGTAAACAAACATGCCAAATCCATCACTGTAAAAGATATGTATTGTTTGAGGAGTGCCTTGTGAAAGAGCACAGGGATGAACTGCCAAGTTTCAGATTCTGATTATAAAGGATTATTAATTAGAACAGTAAGGAAGTTAATTAAACCCTAAAACAAAATCCTGTTTAAGAATAAATGCTTAACATCACAATCATATACATTGAATAATTCTACATATTTAAAAAATGCTGAGGTAAAAACAAAGTGTTTCACAGATCAAGTATCAAAAGCATGGGAGAGCAAGTCAGAAACTACACTGGAAGGGCTGGAGGATAAGGGTGTTTGAAGTAATTAAAGAAATTAGTGAGGGGACTAATTTAGATCAAGTAAAGGAAAATGATTTTCAGGAAGAGACATTTAAAGAGAAACTTGAAAAAAATAAAGAGAAACTTGAAAAATTAGTCAACATTAGATGAAAAGATTAGGAAAACTTTATCCCAGCTAGATAGAAGAGCATTGCAAAGATCCTGAAATGGGTGTTTGGTATTTTTAAGAAGTTAAAAGAATAGCAGTAACTTGATTTCAGAAACATGGGGAAAGAATAATACAAAATAAAATAGAAATATTAATCCAGGACATGTAAGACTTACTGATATTTCTTTCTAATGTTTTATCTTATAATAAATGGAATCAGTAACCAAAAAACTACAAAAACTAAAAGCTCAGGGCCAGGTGGATTCACAGGTGAATTCTAGAAAGCATTTAAAGGGTTAATACTTTTCTCTTCAAACTATTCTGAAAAAAATAGAAGAAAAAGGAAAACTTCCAAATACATTCTATGAGGGCAGAATTACTGATACCCAAACCAGGCAGAGACAAGAAAGGAGGAGAGAGAGAGAAAGTAAAAGAAAGAAAAAAAGAAAGAAAGAAGAAAGAAAATAGGCAAGCAAGAAAGAAACATACAGGTCAAAATCACTGATAAACTGATAAAAATAGATGCAAAAATTCTCAACAAAGTATTATCAAACCACATTCAACAATAGATTAAAAGGATCATTCACCACAATCAAGTGGAATTTATTCTGGAGATGGAAGGATGGTGCAGTATTTGCAAATGAGTCAACAAGATACAAAATGAAAGATAAAAACCATATAACTACATAAATATATTCAGAAAAGCATTTGACAAAATTCAATATTTATTCATGACAAAAATTCTCAACAAAGTGGGCTTAGAAGGAACATACTTCAACCTAATAAAGGCCATATATGAGAAAACAACAGCTCACATCATACTCAAAGATGAAAAACTGAGAGCTTTTCCTCTAAGACTGGGAACAAGACAAGAGTGTCCACTCTTGCCACTTTTAGTCAAGTGGCAAGGATTGAAAGTCCTAACCATAGCAATCAGATAAGAAAAAGAAATAAGGCATCTATATTGGTTAACAAGAAATTAAACTATCACTACATATGGCATAATACTATACATAGAAAACACCAGAGACTCCACCAAAAAAACTATTAGAAGTAATAAATAAATTTAGTAAAGTTGGAGAATACAAAATTAATACCCAGAAATTTGGTGTTTCTATACACTAATAACAGAGTACCAGAAAGAGAAATCAAGAAAACAATCCCAGGGTTACCTGGGTGGCTCAGTCATTTAAGCATCTGACTCTTGATTTTGGCCCTTAATGTCAGGGTTGTGAGAGCAAGCCCTGTGTCAGGTTCTGTGCTGGGCATGGAGCCTGCTTAAGATTCTCTCTTTCCCTCTCCCTCTGCCTCCACTCCCCTGCTGTGTGCTCTCACTCTCCCTCTCTCTTTCAATCTCACTCTCTCTCAAAAAAAAAAAAAAGAGGAAAGGAAAGGAAAGAAGAAAAAAATCCCAACTACAATTGCACCAAAAAGAATAAAATACCTAGGAATAAACTTAACTCAGGAGGTGAAATATCTGTACTCTGAAAACTATAAAACATTAACAAAAGAAATTGAAGATGACACAAACAAATGAAATGAGATTCCAGGAGAGGTTGGAAGATGGCAGTGGAGGAAGAGGACACTGGGCTTACCTCATCCATGAGTACAGCTAGATAAATATCAAATCATCCTAAATACCCCAGAAATTGAAGACTAAGAACAAATTTCACAACTAAAGGTAGAGAAAAGAACATATGGAAGAAGGTAGGAAGTGCAGTGATGCAGTTTGGGAGAGAAATAGATTGTGGCCACTGACATGGGGAGGGAGCCAAAGTTGCAAAGAAGGGAGAGAGACAGATTAGCACACAGGGGAGCACATGGGGAAAACAAATCCTTACAGCAATTGGTTTGGAAAGCAAGAGGGGCTGAATCTCATGAGTTCATGCAACCAGTGGGCTTAACGCCTGGTCTTTTAAAGGTCAATGTACTTGGCTGAGACAGAGCCCATAGGGCATTGCACTGCTCTTGGAGAAAGACGGGCAAACAACCCATGCACACACAGCACGGAAACAGTAATCTGAAGAGTGCTTGGAGCACAAAGTGGGGAGGTTATTTGCTCATCTTGGAGCACATACCAGAGAGACAGCATCCACAGAGAGAACCTTCTGAGACCAAAGGAACTGGCCAGAGCCACTTCCATCCCCCACCCCTCATTATAACATAGGGTCACCTGCAGGAGCCAGCACAGCACAGACACTATCAACCTAACATGCTTAGACCAAACTCTGCCCCTCACAGTCCAGTGGAACCAACTCTCCTAGTCACCATTGCCTCACTACCAGCAAAGTAGGTCCCCTTCCCTGGAAGACCAGCCCAAACACTTGCCCACACCATGTCTTATGATATAAGTATTGTGGGGCCTTAATTCTGTCAGCAGTCACCACAGTTCTAGTTTCGCAAACAAACCAGAACACACCTAGTTAAAACTTGCCACAATCAGGCCAGGGGCTAAATACTACCCACAAAAGTCAAAGAGAGCCTCTGTAGGTTCCCAGCCTGAAAGATGAAGAGGCCAGGACAAACGAGTAAAGCACATGCAGCACACATTAGACACACTTCTGGAAATGCCAGCCTCTGGGGAACAGCGACATAACATGGCAGGTCAATCCAAGACCTCTTTTTCATAAAACCATTACCCTCAAGAACAGGAGACATAGCTAACTTTCCAAACACAGAGAAATAGGAACAGAGACTTGGATAAAATCAGAAGACAGGTAAATTTATCCCAAATGAAAGAACAAGACAAGGCTAGGGCAAGAGATCAAAGTGAAATAAATATAAGAAACATGCCTGATAGAGAATTTAAAGCAATAATCATAAGGATCCTCACTAGACTTGAGAAAAGAGTGGAAGACAAGAGTGAGACCCTTAATGCAGAGATAAGGAAAAACATAGCAGAGATAAAGTCCTCAGGAAAAGAAAGACAAGACACATACTTGATGGAATGAAGAGCAAGCTGGAAGAAGTAGAAGAATGAATTAATGACTTGGAAGACAGAGTAATGGATAGTAATCAAGCTGACAAAAGAGAGAAAAAAGAATTATGCAAAATAAGAATAGACAAAGAGAACTCAGTGGTTCCATTAAACATAATAATATCCATATTATAAGAGTCCCAGAAGAAAGAAGAGAAAAGGGGTCAGAAAATATATTTCAAGAAATAATAGCTGAAAATTTCCCTAATCTGGAGAAGGAAACATATCCAGATCCAGGAGGCACAGAGAACTCCCATCAAAATCAAGAAAAGCAGGCCAACACCAAGACACATTATAATTAAATTTGCAAAATTTTGAGATAAAGGAAAAATAAATAAAGCATCAAGAAAAGAGAAGACAGTAACATACAAGTGAAAACCCATAAGGCTAGCAAGTGATTTTTCATCGGAAACTTTCCCAGCAGGGGTGCTTGGGTGGCTCAGTTGATCAAGTGTCTGCCTTTGGCTCAGTTCAGGATCTTGGGGTCCTGGGATCAAGCCCTGAGTTGGGCTCTCTGCTCAGCAGGGAGTCTCCTTCTTCCTCTGACTCTCCCTCTGTGCTCTCTCTCTTTCAAATAAAGAAATTTAAAAAAAAAATCTTTAAAAAAAAAGAATCTTTCCAAGCCAAAAGGGAGTGGCATGATATATTTAATTTGCCAAATGGGAAAAATCTGCAGGCAGGAATATTGTATCCAGCAAGGCTATAATTCAGAAAAGAAGGGGAGATAAAGAAGTTCCCAAACAAAAACTAAAGGAGTTTGTGACCACTAAGTCAGCCCTGCTTGAAATATTAAAGGGGACATTTTGAGTAGAAAGGAGAAACCAAAAGTGACAGTATAAAGGTTGGAAAGATGCAAGCAGTAAAAATGAATGTATTTGTAAAAAATTAGTCAAAGAATTCACAAAATAAAAGGATGTAAAATATAACAACATATACCAAAATGTGGGTAGGAGAGGAGTAAAGAATGGGTTCAAACTTAAACAACCATCAACTTAATATAGACTACTATATACAGAAGAGGTTGTATATAAACCTAATGGTAACTATATATCAAGAACCACAAATAAATATGCAAAAAATAAAGAAAAAGAACTCCAAATATATCACTAAATAAAATTATAAAACCAGGAAAGACAGAAAGACAAGGATCAGAGAAAATGTTCAGAAACAAACCACAAAACAAATACTAAAATGATAACACATTCATATCTATCAATAAGTACTTTGAATATTAGTGGACTAAATGCTCCAATCGAAAGACATAGGGTGTCAGAATGGATAAAAAAAAACAAGATCCACCTATATGTTGCCTACAAGAGATTCATTTTAGACCTAAAGACACCTGCAGAATGACAGGGGCGGATGGAGAAGTATCTATCATGCAAATAGGTGTCAAAAGAAAGTCAGAGTAACAATACTTATATCGGACAAAATAGACTTTAAAACAAAGACTGTAAAAAGAAACAAAGTAGGACACTATATAGTAACAAAGGGGACAATCCAACAGGAATATATGATAAGTGTAAATATGTATGCAATCAACATAGGAGCGCCCAAATACATAAAACTGTTAATGAAAAACTAATCCATAATAATACAATAATAGTAGGAGACACTACTAACGCACTTATATCAATGGACAGATCATCTAAATGGAAAATCAAGAAAAGGTGGCTTTGAATGGCACACTGGACGAGATGGATTTAACAGATATATTCAGAAAGCCCAGTCCTACAACAGCAGAGTACACATTCTTTTCAAGTGCACACAGAACAGTATCCAGCATAGATCACATATTAAGCCACAAAACAAGCCTCAACAAATTAAAAAAAAATTGAAGTCATAATATGAGTCTTTTATGACCACAAAACTATAAAACTAGAAGTCAACCACAGGAAAAAAAATCTTGAAACATCACAAATACATGGAGGTTAAATAATATGCTACTCAACAATGAAAACATCAACCAGGAAATAAACAAAGGAATAAAAAAGTACATGGAAACAAATGAAAATGAAAACATAAAAACCAAAACCTTTGGGATGCAGCAAAAGTGGTTCTAAGAGGGAAGTTATAGCACCACATGCTTACCTGAAGAAGCAAGAAAAATCTCAAATAAACAACCTAAATTTACACCTAAAGAAGCTAGGGAAAAAAATAAACAACAACAACAAAAAAAAACCCAAAACCAGTAGAAAGAAGGAAATAAGAAAGATTAGAAGAGAAATAAATGATACAGAAACAAAAAGAACAATAGAACAAATCAATGAAACCAGGAGCTGGTTCTTTAAAAAAAAATCAACAAAATTGATGAACCTCTAGCCAGATGTAACAAGAAAAAAAAAGAGAAGGGACTCAACTAAATAAAACCACAAATGAGAGAGGACAAAGAACAACCAATAACACAGAAATACAACAATTATAAGAGAATATCATTAAAAACATATGCCAACAAACTGTACAACTTAGAAGAAAGGGATAAATTCCTAGCAGCATATAATCTACTAAAACTGAAATGGGAAGAAATAGAAAATTTGAACAGACTGATAACCTGATAACCAGCAAAGAAATTGAATCATTAATCAAAAAAATCCCAACATCAAAAGTCTTGGAACAGATGCCTTCACAGGTGAAACCTACCAAGCATTTAGAAAAGAGTTAATACTTATTCATCTCAAACTAAAAACAGAAGAGAAAGGAAAATTCCAAATTCATTCTATAAGGCCAGCATTACCTTAATACCAAAATCAGATAAAGACACCACCAAAAAAGAGAACTATAGGACAATATCCCTGATGAACATAGATGCAAAAATCCTCAACAAAATACTAGCAAACCAAATCCAACAATATATTTAAAAAGATCATTCACCACAATCAAATGGGATTTATTCCTGGGTTGAAAGGGTGAATATGATACACCACATTAATAAGAGAAAGGATAAGAACCATATAATAATTTCAATAGATGCAGAAAAAGCACTTGAAAAAGTACAAATCCATTCATGTTAAAAACCTTCAACAAAGTATGTTTCAAGGGAACATACCTCAACATAAGAAAGGCCATATATAAAATACCTATACATAACATCTTCCTTAATGGGGAAAAACCGAGAGCTTTCCTCTAAGGTCAGGAAGAAATGAAGGATGTCCACTTTTTTATTCAACATAGTAGTGGAAGTTCTAGCCTCAGCACTCAAGCAAAAAGAAATAAAAGACATTGAAATAAGTAAGGAAGAATTAAAACATTTATTATTTGCAGATGACAAAATACTATCTATAGAAAACTTGAAAGAGTTCAACAAAAAACTGCCAGAACTCATAAAAAAATTCAGTAATTCACGGGATACAAAATAAATGTACAGAAATTTGTTGCATTTCTACACACCAAAAATGAAGAAGCAGAAAGAGAAATTAAGGAATTGGTCCCATTTACAATTGCACCAAAAATGATAAAATACCAAGGAATAAACCTAACCAAAGAGGTGAAAGGCCTGTACTCTGAAAACTATAAAACACTGAGGAAAGAATTTGAAGATGACACTAAGAAATGGAAAGACATTCCATGCGCATGGATTGGAAGAACAAATATTGTTCAAAGGTCCACACTACCCAAAACGATCTACACATTTAATGCAATCCCTATATAAATACCACCAGCATTTTCCACAGAACTAGAACAAAAAATACTAAAATTTGTATGGAACCACAAAAGATTCTGAATACTCAAAGCAATCTTAAAAAAGAAAAGCAGTGCTGGAGGCATCACAATTCCAGACTTCATGTTACATTACAAAGCTGTAGTACTCAAAACTGTATGGTACTGGCACAAAAATGGACACAGAAATCAATGGAACAGAATAGAAAATCCAGAAATAAACCCACAATTACATGGTCAATTAATTATCAACAAAGCAGGAAAAAATATCCCATGGGAAAAGACAGTCTTTTCAACAAATGGTGTTGGAAAAACTGGACAGCAAAATGCAAAGTAAAGAAACTGGACTACTTTCTTAAACCATACACAAAAATAAATTCAGAATGGATTAAGGATCTAAATGTGACATCTGAAGCCATAAAAATCCTGGAAGAGATCACAGTCAGTAAACTCTTTGATATCGGCCATAGCAATTTTTTCCTTGATATGTCTCCTGAGGCAAGGGAAATAAAAGCAAAAATAAGCTATTGGGACTAATCAAAAGGAAAGGCTTCTGCACAGTGAAGGAAACAGTCAAAAAAACTAAAAGGTGATGTGGAATAGGAGGAGATATTTGCAAATGACATGTCCCATTATGGGTTAGTAGCCACAATATATAAAGAACTTATATGACTCAACACCTAAAAAACAAATAATCTGATTAAAAATGGGCAGAAGACATTGACATTAACAGACATTTCTCCAAAGAAGACATCCAAATGAACAACAGATACATGAAAAAGATGTTCATTATTGCTTTCTATCTGGGAAGTACAAATCAAAACCCCAAAGAGATATCACTTCACTCTTGTCAGAATGGCTAAAATCAAGAACACAAGAAACAACAGGTGCTGGAGATGATGTGGAGAAAAAGGAACCCTCTAGCACTGTTGGTGGGAATGCAAACTGGTGCACTCACTCTGGAAGACAGTATGGAGGTTTCTGAAATGTTAACAGTAGAACTACCCTATGATCCAGCAATGATGTGGATGGGTATTTACTGAAGAAAATAGAGAAACACTAAATCAAAGGGATACATACACTCCTATGTTTATAGCAGCATTTTTTACAATAGCCAAAATATGGAAGCAGCCCAAGTGTCCATCGATTGAGGAATAGATAAAGAAGATTATATTTATATATATATACACAATGAAATATTCAGCCATAAAAAAGAATGAAATCTTACCATTTGCCATGACATGGATGGAGCTAGCATACAACACTAAGTGAAATAAATCAGAGAAAGACAAATACCTTATGATTTCACTTACATGTGGAATTTAAGAAACAAAACGAATAAACAAGAAAAAAAGAGACAAACAAACACAAAAGCAGACTACTAAATACAGAGAACAAACTCATGGTTGCCAGAGGGGAGGTTGGTGGGGGGATGACTTAAATAGGTGAAAGGAATTAGGAGTACACTTACTGTGATGAACACTGAGTAATGTATAGAATTGTTGAATCACTATATTGTACACCTAAAACTTATGTAACACTGTATGTCAACTAACTGGAATTAAAATATAAACTTAAAAAGTCAAAAAGAAAAAGATATTCCACACATATGTGGAATCTAAAAAAAAATCAAACAAATGAATAAACAAAGAAACAAAAAGCAGAATCAGATATATAAATACAGAGAACTGATGATTGCTACAGGGGAGGGGAATGGGGGGATGGACAAAATGGGTGAAGGAGAGTGGAAGATGCAGGCTTCCAGTTATGGAATGAATGTTACAAAAATAAAAGGTACAGCATAATAAATATAGTCAATAATATTGTAATAACATTGCATGGTGAGAGATGGTAGACACATAATGTAATGTGTGAACATAACATAACGAATAGAGAAGTTGAATCACTATGTTGTACACCTGAACCTAATGTAATATTGTATGTCAACTATACTCAAAAAAACTAAATAAAAATGTTTTTCTTAGAGTAATGGAAATTTATGAGTGACTCCATCAGGTTTTCCTTTAAAAATATCACTCTGGCTGCAATTCAGAGAATGAATTGAAGTGGAGGAACAATACATGTCAGAATATTTGTTATTGTGTGATGCAGTGGTGCAAAGGAAGAATAATGTCTTAGGGGAGGATCGTGGCAGTATGAAGGAAGAAAAGTAGTCAAAATTGAAATATTCATATTTGAAAACATACCCACAATGGTGTTTGGGTCATATGGAATAAAAAAGCATTATGGTTTAGGAATACAATAGATACACAGATTAGAGCGTTCTGAGGAGACGACTCTTATCACCAGAATAGGAAAAGTAAGAGGAAAATGATATTTTTTTAACTTTATGAGCTGAATTTTGAGACATGTAGCTATTGAGGTATCTGTAAGAGGTTTAAATAGAAATGTGTAAAAACATTTGAATACATTTGCCTACACTTAAGGCAGAGATCTATGCTAGAGATAAAATTTTATTAACATTCTTTTAGTAACTGCTGAAATAGGAGTTGATAAAATGACATATATCTTATTTTGTAGGGTGAAACAGACGTAATCTATCCTAAATAAATAAGGCCCAATAGAAGAGCTGGGCAAACATAAATTCCAAGTATTTGTTGACAAATATCCTTTGATCTTTGCTGCAGTCAACTTTGTATTACAGCAATGTATGTTTCGTTTTTTTTCCCCCAATCACTACTGCAAGATTTGGAATTCCTGTAGTAAAGAGACAGCATGTGTTTTCATCTTGTCATCTTTGTCAGTTCTTTCCAGAATGCCTTGTAAGTGCTCATTAAAACTATATTAATTGGAGGAGGAGAAGCAAGATGGCAGAGGATTAGGAGACCTAAATTTCGTCAGATCCCAGGAATTCAGCTAGATAGGTCCCAAACCATTCTGAACACCTACGAACACAACAGGAGATCGAAGAAAAGAATAGCAGCAACTCTCTGAACAGAAAAGCGCCCACTTTCTGGAAGTTAGGACGTGCGGAGAAGTGAATCCAAGGTGATATTCAGGAGGATAGATGGCGGGGGGAGGGGGCTCCCGTCAGCTGGCTATCAGCAAGAGATAGAGCAGCAGAGCACAAAGTCGGAACTTTTAGAAGTCAGGTCTGCTGAGATCCGTCGGCCAGTGGCTAAGCGGGGGGTGGAACCCTCGCTGGACAGTGTGGTCACAGGACCCTTAGGATCACAGAAAGACTGGGGGTGCCTGAGTGTGGCAGAGCTACCAAGTATCAGAGCAGGGAAGCCAGCTTCAAAGATGGAGCAGAGGAGTGGGCTTTCAGCTCAGGGTTGCTGTAAACCATGATCTCCAGCACAGTCGGGCCACTGCTCCTCCAGCAGGGACCCAACAAGTGGCAGATCCAGGGAGACTCCCCTTCCTCCCCTGGGGAGGAGCAGCACAGGAGAGCGCCATAGGAATCTGCTGGGTTTGGAGACAGCAAACAGGATCATGTGCCAGAGATAGAAAAGCACAGTCACAGGCTGGGTGAGCATGGAGTGTGGCCAGAGACCAAGGAGACAGGAGTGATTGATAGCTTTTCTCTGGGAGCTCACTGAGGAGTGGGGCTCTGAGTTCTCAGCTTCTCTGGGCAGAGATTAGGAGCCTGCCATTTTCAGTTTCATCCTCAAAAGCTGTACGGAAAGCTTGCAGGGAACAAAAGCTATGGAGAGCAAACTTGAGCAGATTACTTAGACGAGCCCTGGCAAGGGCGGGACAATTTCACCTTGGGCAAAGACATTTGATAATCACTGCGACAGACCCCTCCCCCAGAAGATCAGCAAGAACAGCCAGCCAAGACCAAGTTTACCAATCAATGAGAACGGCAGAACTCCAGCACTAAGGGAATACAGCACATAGAATTCATGGCTTTTTTCCCCCTGATTCTTTCGTCTTTCAAAGTTAATTTTTTTAATTTTCTTTTCCATTTTTTTGAACTTTTCTTTCTCTTTTTCAAGCAACATCTTATCAATCCTTTTTTAAATTTTTTTTTTATTTTTCATTTTTGGAGTCATATTCTATCCCTTCATTGAAATTAACCTTGTTTTTGCTATATAGATAAGATTTTCTCTCTTTAAAATTTTGGGATATAGTTTTTTCTAACAGACCAAAATATAACCTAAATCTCTAGTGTATGACTTTGTTCTAGTCTCCTGTTTGATCACATTCTCTCCCTTTTTTTTTAATTTCTCTTCTTCCTTTTTTCAACCAACTTCTTATTAATTCCTTTTATAATATATTTTATAATTTTAATTTTTACAGTCATATTCTATCCCTTCATTGTAGTTAACCTTATTTTTGGTATATATGTAAGTTGTTCTCTCTTTAAAATTTTGGGAGGCAGTTTTTCTAACAAACAAAAATATGCCCCAAAGCTAGTGTGTGGCACTGATCTATTCACCAGCCTGATCATATTTGATCATATTCTTTTTTTTTCTCTTTTCTTTCTTTCCCTTATTTTTCTCTCATTTCAGAAATCTTCTGATTTGTATAGTGTATATTTCTCTGGGGTCATTGTTACCCTGTTAGTGTTTTGTTCCCTCATTCATGTGTTTTACTCTGAACAAAATGACAAGATGGAAAAACTCACCTGGGGCGCCTGGGTGGCTCAGTTGGTTAAGTGACTGCCTTCGGCTCAGGTCATGGTCCTGGAGTCCCGGGATCGAGTCCCGCATCGGGCTCCCTGCTCGGCAGGGAGTCTGCTTCTCCCTCTGACCCTCTTCCCTCTCGTGCTCTCTATCTCTCATTCTCTCTCTCTCAAATAAATAAATAAAATCTTTAAAAAAAAAAAAAGGAAAAACTCACCTGAAAAACAAAATAAAGAGACTGTACTGAATGCCAGAGGCCTGATCAATATGGACATTAGTAAGATGTCAGAACTAGAGTTCAGAATGACAATTATAAAGATACTAGCTGAGCTTGAAAAAAGCATGGACGATACTAGAGAAACCCTTTCTGGAGAAATAAAAGAAAAAAAATCTAACCAAGTTGAAATAAAAAAGGCTATTAATGAGGTGCAATCGAAAATGAAGGCTCTCACTGCTTGGATAAATGAGGCAGAAGAGAGAATTAACGATATAGAAGACCAAATGATAGAGAATAAAGAAGCTGAGAAAAAGAGATAAACAACTACTGGATAACGAGGGCAGAATTCGAGAGATAAGTGATACCAGAAGACAAAACAATATTAGAATAATTGGGATCCCAGAAGAAGAAGAAAGAGAGAGGGGGGCAGAAGGTATATTGCAGCAAATTACAGCAGAGAACTTCCTTAATTTGGGGAAGGAACCAGGCATCAAAATACAGAAGGCACAGAGAACCCACCCTCAAAATCAGTAAAAATAGGTCAACACTCTGACATCTAATAGTAAAACTTACAAATCTCAGAGACAAAGAGAAAATCCTGAAAGCAGCTTGGGACAAGAGGTCTTTAACCTACAATGTTAGAAATACTAGATTGGCAACAGACCTATCCACAGAGACCTGGCAAGACAGAAAGGACTTGCATGATATATTTAGAGTATTAAACGAGAAATATATGCAGCCAAGAATACTATATTCACCTAAACTGTCATTGAAAATAGAAGGAGAGATAAAAAGTTTCCAGGACAAACAAAAACTAAAAGAATTTGCAAACATGAAATCAGCCCTACAAGAAATATTGAAAGGGGTCCTCTAAGCAAAGACAGAGCCTAAAAGTAACTTAGACCAGAAAGGAACAGAGACAATATACAGTAAAAGTCACCTTACAGGTGATACAATGGCACTAAATTCATATCTTTCAAGTTACCCTGAATGTAAATGGGCTAAATGCCCCAATCAAAAGACACAGGCTATCAGATGGGATAAAAAAAAACAAAACCCTTCGATATGCTGTCTGCAAGAGACTCATTTTAGACGGAAAGTCACCCCCAGATTGAAAGTGAGGGGGTGGAAAACCATGTACCATGCTAATGGACACCAAAAGAAAGCTGGGGTGGCAATCCTTATATCAGACAAATTAGATTTTAAACCAAAGACTATAATAAGAGATGAGGAAGGACACTATATCTTACTTAAAGGGTCTATCCAACAAGATCTAACAATTGTAAATATCTATGCCCCAACATGGGAGCAGCCAATTATATAAGCCAATTAATAACAAAAGCAAAGAAACACATTGAAAACAATACAATAATAATAGGGGACTTTAACACCTTCCTCACTGAAATGGACAGATCATCTAAGCAAAAAATCAACAAAGAAATAAAGACTTTAAATGACACATTGGACCAAATGGACTTCACAGATATATTCAGAACATTCCATCCCAAAGCAACAGAATACACATTCTTCTCTAGTGCCCATGGAACATTCTTCAGAACAGATCACATCCTAGGTCACAAATCAGGTCTCAACTGGTACCAAAAGATTGGGATCATTCCCTGCATATTACAGACCAAAATGCTTTGAATCTAGAACTCAATCACAAGAGGAAAGTCCAAAAGAACTCAAATATATAGAGGCTAAAGAACATCCAACTATGGAATGAATGGATCAACCAGGAAATTAAAGAAGAATTAAAACAAAATTCATGGAAACTAATGAAAATGAAAACAAAACTGTTCAAAATCTTTGGGATGCAGCAAAGGTGGTCCTAAGAGGAAAGTATATAGTAATACAAGTCTTTCTCAAGAAACAAGAAAGGTCTCAAATACACAACCTAACCCTACACCTAAAGGACCTGGAGAAAGAACAGCAAATAAAGCCTAAACCCAGCAGGAGAAGAGAAATAATAAATATCAGAGCAGAAATCAATGAACTAGAAACCAAAAGAACAGTAGAACAGATCAATGAAACTAGGAGCTGTTTCATTGAAGGAATTAATAAGGTTGATAAACCCTTGGCCAGACTTATCAAAAAGAGGACCCAAACAAATAAAATAATGAATGAAAGAGGAGAGATCACAACCAACAACAAGGAAATACAAACAATTATAAGAACATATTATGATCAACTATATGCCAGCAAATTAGATAACCTGGAAGAAATGGATGCATTCCTAGAGATGTATCAACTACCAATACTGAACCAGGAAGAAATAGAAAACCTGAACAGACCTATAACCACTAAGGAAATTGAAGCAGTCATCAAAAATGTCCCAACAGGGCGCCTGGGTGGCTCAGATGGTTTAGCGTCTGCCTTCGGCTCAGGTCATGATCCCAGGGTCCTGGGATCGAGTCCCGCATTGGGCTCCCTGTTCCTTGGGATCCTGCTTCTCCCTCTGCTTCTCTTTCTCTCTCTCTCTCTACCTCTCTCTCTCCCTCTGTCTCTCATGAATAAATAAATAAATAATCTTTTAAAAAAAATCTCCCAACAAACAAGAGTCCAGGGCTGGATGGCTTCCCAGGGGAATTCTACCAAACATTTCAAGAAGAATTAATACCTATTCTTCTGAAACTGTTCCAAAAAATAGAAATGGAAGGAAAACTTCCAAACTCGTTTTATGAGGCCAGCATTACCTTGATCCCAAAATCAGATAAAGACCCCATCAAAAAGGAGAATTATAGACCAGTATCCCTGATGAACATGGATGCAAAAATTATCACCAAAATACTGGCCAATAGGATCCAACAGTACATTAAAAGGATTATTCACCATGACCAAGTGGAAATTTATTCCTGGGCTGTAAGGGTGGTTCAACATCCACAAATCAATCAATGTGATACAATACATTAATAAAAGAAAGAACAAGAACTGTATGATCCTCTTATGAGATGCAGAAAAAGCATTTGACAAAGTACAGCATCCTTTCTTGATTAAAGCTCTTCAGAGTATAGGGATAGAGGGTACATACACCAATATCATAAAAGTCATCTATGAAAAACCCATAGCGTATATCATTCTCAATGGGGAAAAACTGAGAGCTTTCCCCCTAAGGTCAGGAACACAGCAGGGTTGTCCACTATCACCACTGCTATTCAACATAGTACTAGAAGTCCTAACCACAGCAATTAGACAACAAAAAGAAATAAAAGGCATACGAATCAGCAAAGAAGAAGTCAAACTCTCACTCTTTGCAGATGATATGATACTTTATATGGTAAACTTAAAAGACTCCACCCCAAAACTGCTAGAACTCATACAGGAATTCGGGAAAGTGTCAGGATAAGAAAATCAATGCACAGAAATCAGTTGCATTTATATACACCAACAACAAGACAAAAGAAAAAGAAATTAAGGAGTCGATCCCATTTACAATTGCACCCCAAACAGTAAGATATCTAGGAATAAATCTAACCCAAGAGACAAAGTATCTGTACTCAGAAAACTATAAAATACTCATGAAAGAAATTGAGAAGACACAAAGAATTTGAAGAACGTTCCATGCTCATGGATTGGAAGAACAAATATTGTGAAGATGTCAATGCTACCTCAAGCAATGTACACATTTACTGCAATCCCTATCAAAATACCATTAACTTTTTCAAGGAAATGGAACAAATAATCTTAAAATTTGTATGGAACGAGAAAAGACCCCGAATAGCCAGAGGAATGTTGAAAAAGAAAAACAAAGCTGGTGGCCTCACATTTCCAGACCTCAAGCTCTATTACAAAGCTGTCATCATTAAGACAGTATGGCACTGGCACAAAAACAGACACACAGATCATTGGAACAGAATAGAGAGCCCAGAAATAGATCCCCAACTCTATGGTCAACTAATCTTTGATGAAGCAGGAAAGAATATCCAATGGAAAAAAGACAGTCTTTTCAACAAATGGTGTTTGAAAAATTGGAAAGCCACATGCAGAAGAATGAAACTGGACCATTTCCATACACCACACACAAAAATAAACTCAAAATCATTGAAAGACCTAAATGTGAGAGAAGAGTCCATCAAAATCTTAGAGGAGAACACAGGCAGCAAACTCTTCGACCTCAGCCACAACAACTTCTTCCTAGAAACATCGCCAAAGGCAAGGGAAGCAAGGGCAAAAATGAACTATTGGGACTTCATCAAAATAAAAAGCTCTTGCACAGCAAAGGAAACAATCAACAAAACCAAAAGACAACCGACAGAATGGGAGAAGATACTTACAATTGACATATCAGATAAAAGGCTAGTATCCAAAATCTATAAAGGACTTATCAAACTCAACACCCAAAGAACCAATAATCCAATCAAGAAATGGGCAGAAGACATGAACAGAAGACATCCAAATGGCCAACAGACATATGAAAAAGTGCTCAATATCGCTCGGCATCAGGGAAATCCAAATCAAAACCTCAATGGGATATCACCTCACACCAGTCAGAATGGCTAAAATGAACAAGTCAGGAAACGACAGATGTTGGCAGGAATGCGGAGAAAGGGGAAACCTCCTACACTGTTGATAGGAATGCGAGCTGGTGCAGCCACTCTGGAAAACAGTATGAAGGTTCCTCCAAAAGTTGAAAATAGATCTACCGTATGACCCAATAATTACACTACTGGGTATTTACCCCAAAAATACAAATATAGTGATCTGAAGGAGTACATGCACCCCAATGTTTATAGCAGCAATGTCCACAATAGCTAAACTATGGAAAGAGCTAAGATGTCCATCAACAGATGAATGGATAAAGAAGATGTGGTATATATATACTATGGAATATTTTGCAGCCATCAAAGAAATCTGAAATCTTCCCATTTGCAATGACATGGATGGAACTAGAGGGTATTATGCTAAGCAAAATAAGTCAATCAGAGGAAGACATGTATCATATAATCTCACTGATATGAGGAATTCTTAATCTCAGGAAACAAACTGAGGGTTGCTGGAGTGGTGGGGGTGGGAGGCATGGGGTGCCTGGGTGATAGACACTGGGGAGGGTATGTGCTATGGTGAGCGCTGTGAATTGTGTAAGACTGTTGAATCACAGACCTATACCTCTGAAGCAAATAATACATTATATGTTTTAAAAAAGAGAGAGAGAGAGAAGATAGTAGGAAGGGAAAAATGAAGTGGGGGAATCGGAGGGGGAGACAAACCATGAGAGACTATGGACTCTAAGAAACAAACTAAGGGTTCTAGAGGGGAGGAGGGTGGTGGATGGGTTAGCCTGGTGATGTGTATTAAAGAGGGCATGTATTGAATGGAGCCCTGGGTGTTATATGCAAACAATGGATCATGGAACACTACATAAAAAACCATGTAATGTATGGTGATTAACATAACATAATAAAATAAAATTAAAAAAAGAGAGATCTTTCCAGGGAAATTTTGACCTTGGTCACTGTGGAGGAACAACAACAACAACAAAAGGACTATATTAATTGACTTTAAATTACTGACATAACTAGAAAATAATAAAGGTGTGTATCTTATTTTGCAATTCTCCACCAATTATGAAAACAGAAGAAATAGAACATAGAATACAAAGTAAGGTGTACATAAAATAGCATTTGATTAATTCAGTTGGAAAAATCAGTCAAACTATTTGTTAGTGTAACTCTGGGTTTAAATTAATATGTAATTGTTTCCTCTCTCTCTGTTTTGACTAGTATTCTATCTATATAAAACAACCATAGTGGGGGGAAAGCAGGAAAGCAAGAGAGAATAAAGGGAGAGGGGAAAAAGATGGAGGGCAGAAGAGAGGGAGGGAGAGAGAGAAAGCTAGAAAAAGAAATTTCACTAATTTGAAATTACATTTGAGATGGTACTCTCTATTTACTTGTATTTAAAAACAAGAAGATACTTCCAGTGTTATGGATATTCAGCAACCTAAAAAAATACATATATCCTTACAACTTGACAGAGAAGCAGTACAGCTTTTTAAGAACTTAAACTATATATATATATATATATATATATATATATATATATATATGGCCTGATCTTCTTCTATATTTGCTTTTATGCAATCAATATTCTCAGAAGGTGGACAAACATAAAGCTAGGTCACTGTGATTTACCAACATGATAAGGAATAATAACTTCCATGTTTTTATGACACAAGATCAATATTCTGTACCTAATGTGGATCTAAAAATGGAAGTATACATGTTATGGACAAAACTCAACTTGAAAATGAGACTAAAATTTGTGCTAGATAAAATATGCTGAAGAGAAAAGAAAAAGATTTGTATACTCATATCAGAAGGAGCAGCCTAGGCAAATTATAATAGACAATTTGTAGTAGAATTTTCCTCCTTGCCCAAAGGGACTCTCATAATTATCTGTCTGAATATCATTTGATGTATTCCTTTAGACCACTGAAATTATATGGGCAGAAAACTCTTTGTAGAAATTCAAGTGGAAGGGAGATTATAACAAATAATTAACACCTTTGGCTCCTTTACCTCGGGTTACCTCGTTGAATTAGCTATTTGAAAATAAGCAGCCTTAAGTGAAGCATCAGTTTTATAGCACCGCCAGTAGGAGATATGTCATATCTTATCTCTCTCACTGAAAAGTCGATATCTTTAAAGAGATATTTATAACATACTTCAGATCCTTATATTAAAATTTTTATCCTATGTATAATGTTAACATAATCAGCACAATGCATTTTCATTATCTTCTCTGAACTTTTTAGTAACATCTAAAAGAAGTTTTACATTCTAGATGGTGGACTGATCATACATTTATGCCTACTTTTTCTCTGCAAACTGCCAAACAATGATGATAAAGAGAAATCCTGCAACAGTGAAGAGAATGGAAAAGGGGCCATCATGGAATTAAAGAAGGTTAAAGACATTTTACAGAAAATAAAGAGTAAGGAGTGGCAGTCCAAATGTCTGAATACACAAGTAGGGCTACAGAGGAGGAGGAACTCTAGAGTCAGAGTTGACGGGTACAAAGAGAACAGTCCTGCCCTGCCCACTGACCATTAAAAGGACTTAATTAGTAGTCTACCTACAGTAAATTTCCTTTCCTGGATACTTAGAACCCAGGCAACTGAGTGTGTTAGCCATAGACAAAAGCAAATGGACTCCTTTCTAAAAAATTTGAGCCAAAAAACTGAGGAGGAGAATTTACTCAG